>NW_010531200.1:0-7750 GCF_000687285.1 Phaethon lepturus | reverse complement strand
GCAAAAGCCATCCCTGCCTTGTTTCTGCTGCCCCCAGCTGCTCATTCCTATCTGCATCTTTGTTCTGTACACAGCATGGCTTCAAAAACACAACTGGAGAGGGTGGGCAGAAGGGCAAGAACCTTTGAAAAGGTTTTCCCACCAAACAATGATCCTGTAAAACTGTGATCTCATAGGATTACCGTAAGAAATTACTTTTTTTTTAGTTTAAGTGTTGACTGGAATCCTTGAAATCCTAAAAAATTAATTTATCTTCTTTTGAATAAGGACACAGCTGTGTTTTGGGGTTTTGGGTATTTTTATTTATTTATTTTTATTGATTTTTTAATTTTTGGGTATTCTTTGTCAATAAATGGGGGGATTGCCCTTAAGACACATGATTTCATGCTTTTCCTTACAGAGACAACCTGCACAGATCTGAATTTTCCTTCAAAGTAAAGTAACAGCTTATACTGTTTGATGCATAAACTTTTTATTTTCTTGCTTTTGCACATCTGCATACAACACATAAAGGAACTTTATTCACTTCACAGCGTAGTGTGTTTCATGCATTTATACCTAAATGCACTTTAGCTATAAGATCTTCAACATTTCATTAGTGTAATAGCAGATCTACATCATCTTAAATGAATATCTTTGTTGATTAAATTTTCAGTATATTCTGTAAAATAACTTCATGCAGAGTTTAATCACTAAAGCTATACATAAAAAACAAATATAAAAACTTACTTTATGGATAATTTCAAGAGGAGTAAGCGGAACAGCTCTGTTTTTTCCAGGTATGTCCATATTTTATAAATATATATATATATATATATGCTCCTGAGCTGATTCAGTTCTATGTAACCATGCCAGAAATAGAAACATAGTGCAGACACCTGAACTGAAGATCTATTTGCAACTCCAGAACTGAAAAACTGATATGACTTAAAGTGCAACACAGCCATTATTCACAGCCACAGCATATTAATTTTCTGTGAATGAATATTTACTTGGCTGTGACCAGCCAAGCACCTAACCAGGAGAAGTAAATGAAATCCAAAAGGTTCCTCCCTCTTTTAGTGCTCATTGGCACAGATTCCTGAAATGACTGCGTAAATATAATAGTAATTTTATTCCTAACAATGCTAGCATTAATAGATATGTGTATAAATATCCTAGAAAGAGCTGAATGGAAATTAATAGTAAGGTATATCAAGAAAAGTAAAGTATTCAACTAAAAAAGGGATTGCGCCTCTACAGAAATTGTTTTTAATTGAAACAGGAAATAATCACGTATCAATAGCATCAGTGTTCCTGTTACAAGATTTTTTGTATTTCAGTGGAAGACCAATACAATCTAAAATAAAAAAAATGTGTTTGCTTTATCACATACTATTTCCCATTGGATATACTTGATTAGTTGATTGGCTTAAACTCACCGTGCCCTGATCCAACATGTAATTCCAAATAGCCTTCAAGATGGAGAGCTACCTAGTGCCAAATTATTTTGGGGACAACACAAATAGCGGGTAAACAAACTAAGGTAATTACTGATGAAATATCATCTTTAATAAGAAAAACATTTGCAGAGAGACAGGCTTCCCCAGGAATGTTTTGGTAGCAGTTCTAACCTAGCAGAGAAAACCTTCTTTTGCTCTGACCAGTCACATGAATTTTAGTCGATGTTAAAAAGTTGCTGTTGATGCTTCTTGTTTTTATGATTCTGAAGGAAAATGTTTGGGACGTCGTATATCCCTTGAATATGTACACAAAGATGAGCCACCCACAGTAATTTTTAAATCCTAAAAATGGCCTGCAGCACTGAATTGCTTGCAGTCATTGAAGCTCTGAAATACTGGCTGGATTCCAAAGCAACTCAAGTGCCAGAAGACCAAGTGTATTTACTTTCAGATTATTACTACACTCACAAAGCATTTACAGAATTTCTACTTTATGATCAATGGCAACTTTGCCTCCCCTGTTAATGCAACAGCTAAAAGTATAAATCTAGTGAAGTAAATGACCTAACTGGCTGAAAATCTAATTTACTTAAAAAACAAAAAGCAAATAATAAATGACAAAAAGCTCATAGCAGGTTATATCCTTTCTGGATCTAATATGAAAAAAGCTGAAGAATGGCAAACGTTGAAGGCAAATATTGTTCTCTGTGACCACCAAAGAAGCCTGAAAATTCTGAAACTACTTTAGTGGTCAAGCCACTTCCAAAGATTGTAGTGGCAATCAGATCAGGAGTTAACATGTTCCTGTTCCAATAATTTTACTGAGCTCTGGAACAACAGAGAGCACAAATCAAATATTTAAAGGAGATTTAATAAAAACAGTAGAAAGAAAAAAATTGGCAACTATTGTTACGTGGTATGCTGATAGTTGAGTTCTTCTGAAGTTTATGCCAAATACCAGATGCAGCTACAAGTACATGCTATTTTGGGCAGTAATATATATGTCAGTGATGGGATAGAGAAGAGTCAGTATTTTCATGCTGTCTTAAAGATCTGCATGTTTTCATGGATAAAAACCCAGCACAAATCAATCAGAAAGTAAGTCAGATCAGATAAACAAACAAACAAAAGGAAAATCCTTGGAAAACAGATAACCTGGTAATATTTCGGGCTTAGGCAAAGCTCCTAAATAATTTTAGACAAATAACTGTGGATAAACTATACTTGTAATTTACAGTGTACTTAGACTACATTGTAATGCAACCAATAAAATTAAAATGTCTACCAGCTGAAAGATAATCAATGAAATATATCTCATAAATCAACTGAATTTTTACCAGAAAGGCACTTCTGTTTTACAGGATCTAGTAATCATACTTGAATTGACCTCTAAATTAATTTTAATTTTATCAGTAATACTCTTTTGGATTCCTGGAAGCAATATTCCAAGCCTACAATAAGCATGCTCTCAAAGGAGAAAACTGATCTGGGTATGTACAGAGGTTTCCAGAGCCTGTTTAGAATACTGCTGTAATGCCCTGAGAATTTAATGTAAACCAAGGCAAACATTTCTGTTATCAATCGGTCAAGACCTGGAACGTAGGTAGAAAGGACTACAAACAAGTTATAAATTATTATGTGGACTAGTACTGCTGCTACTATTTCCAATAAAATTTGTCTAAAATGATAAAGGACATTAGAGACAAGGGGACAAGGGCAGGGCAGAGAAGGGAGAAAGTATTGTATGACCCCGTGTAACTGCTCTTGCTGTATTCTATTTTTCCAGGTCTTCTGGCAAGCTTATTTTCACCCACTAAAGTAGAGAAGTTTGATTATGAAATACCAACAGTCCAACTTCAAATTCTATTTGTTGCATGCATAGAAGGAAAAATTATTCCTTACAAAGCTGCAAATAGCAGTTCCTGTCAGTGTTACCTAAATAACAGGAAGAATGTAGAACAGCAAATAGATGCCTTTCAGAATGAAGGAACTGCTTATCCCCTGATTTCAACAGATTGGGCTGGATAGGCATTGTCATTACATTTGATACATTCCGGGAAATGCGAAGCTTGTCTTAAGATTCAGATTTCAGGAATCACATGTATCTGAAATTTCAGCTTCAAGTTAATTGCAGCTCTTCTTTTTAAAAAAGGGATTTATCAAATAGAAACGCATAGTGCCCTACTTTTAAGACAAAGATGTGTCTGCTTCAACACTTTTGTATGGCATCTTAATTAACCCATATAAATTCATGCACATTCTTACTAATTCTTTCTGCTTAGAATAGAAATTATTTTCTTTATTTTTAAAATACCAGGACAACTTCCATCTTGCTCAGTTCTGTCAATAAAACAACTGTAGTACACAAAACAATCACACACCCCCCCACCCCGCCAAAGATTTAATTAAATTACTTCAAAGTTTAGGCACTTTGAGAATAAAGGAAAAAATTGTGAAAATATTAGATAGAAATGACTCTCCATGTTTTCATCTATCTAGAATGGAGCTCACTCATGCTAAATTTTTTTAGAAAAGCAGCAAATCCATTTCAGGTACATTGGAACTGAAAGAAGGAAAAATCCAACATGTTTCATATTTCAGAAATTTCTTTATTATTTTATGAGAGCCAACACAAAATAAATTATATAACCTATTTCTGTAGTGAGCAATTCAGACAAAATATACATAATCTCCATTTGTATGTTTGTCTTTGGAATCATTGCACGGTCATCTTAATTTGGAGCTGAAGAAAATCCCTACTTTTATGAAAAATTTATTATCAACAACTCAACAGCTCCCATCTGGAAGTGTCACAGGTGTGCATCCAAAATAAAAAGTGACAATTTAGACATCTGGAAAAGGCATAATTTGAAATCTTGGTTCAACCATAATTTATCCTAACCATAGTCAATGCTATTTGGATCAAAACTGCAGAGGAGTACCTTGTTATTCAATGCTCATGATAAGTAGTTAATGCTGACACTACATGTATGTATTTGTCATAAATATATTACAGTGATCTCTAACACAGAGTGAAAGTTCTAACGATGTCTCATTGTTTCTGAGAAACAATGCTAGTGTATCAGCATTGCAATGTGCTTAGAAAGGCTGTCTCCAGTCTGCAGACACAGAAATTACTCAAATACCTAGCCCATCAGACTTAAAAGATGGGGACAACACCACAGAGTGTCCCATACGATGGCAGCTTCTGACAGTAAACAAACATCATTTCTGGCAGGGAGAAAATTCCTGTAAAGAGCTGTAATGTTCCTTTGCCAAAATTTAGCCTTGGACTAGAACATAATTGGTAAAAAAAAAAAAAATTAACTTGTAGGGAATATACAGGAAACACATAGGGTCATATACAGGTAATAGAAATAGCCATTTGTCTCCTATTGCCAATTATCACATTAAACCCTTCAGCCTGCTGCTGAAGTTACCATTATCTCAGTCCTGCTCAGGGCTATTATTTGTTTCACCACTGTCTTAAACAGACCTGTGAAACTATCCTAAATATAAAAACAGAAGAGTAGCATAAGGTATGTAGGGTAAAATCCCCATCATAGAATGGATTTTTTTACTACAAAGCTTTAGCAGATAGAGCAATCAAATAAACTGCTATTGTAGCAGATGAAACAGTTGGGGTTATAACTGCCAGCAAGGAGGTGATAATGCACAGTTTGAGCAGGCGCCAGGGTTGATATCTGGATCAGCCACTAGTAAAATCATTTGTAAAGCTACAGGCTTAAACTGACAGAAGCCAACCAAGCAAACAAACAACAAAGACCAGTGTAATTGAAAGGAAGAAAACAAAAAGAGAAAAACGAGATCATAAAGTGACAAAACTGTCAGAAAGACTCGAGTCAGTATCCCACAACTTTTAAAAGTCACTCTTGTGACTCTAGATTTACTGATTTACTGCTTATATTGAAGTATATTAGTAACAAGAAAAAACAAATACGCCCGTGTCTTGCCCTAGCTGCCACCAATGTCCTTTTCCCAAGGATGTGTAATGTAATGGAATAATCTACTACCAAGAAGAAAAAGCTCAAGTGAAAGAATGATTGAAGAGTTAATCCATTCATCCTATTTATAGCAAATCATTTCCTCGGTGTCTGATAATACAGCCTATGAATAGGCTAAAAAAAAGAGAGAAAGAAAGAAAGAAGCTGCCATTCATCCTATTTATAGCAAATCATTTCCTCGGTGTCTGATAATACAGCCTATGAATAGGCTAAAAAAAGAGAGGAAGAAAGACAGAAGCTGCCAAAGCCTCTTGCCTCCCTCTCCCAGCATATCACCGCAACGAGCATCAAACTGCTCTTTTGTCCGAGGGAGATGATGCCCCCCGCCCCCTTACAGGTGTAAGCCTGTTCGAGAGTCGGAAAGGCCCCTGCGGCCATCGCCGGGGCCTCTGCCGATTTGCAGCTTCACGCAGCACCACACCGTGGGAGAAATGCAATATTGCACCTTTCCGCCGGCAAACTAAAGCAGGCAAATAATAGCTTGTACTCTTCTTTGACTCGTTTACGTTTCTTCTTATTTCCTTGTGAGTGGCTTTTTCCACTGCCTTTTTTTAAACATAAAAGACTGTATTCATTAAAAATATATTGATTCAAAACACCCTCCTTACCAATCTCTGCCTTCCAACCACAACATCTGTTATCCGCACCATGTGATTTGCAAGACCCACCACCCCCAAAAACATATCCCAACGTATGGGGAGCACCTCGATTGTCTTTTTCCCCTCCATTGGCACAGCCCAGTGTGTGACACTGTGAGGACTGGGAGGCTGCCAAGCCCTCCTGTACCCCTTCCTATCGTCTCTCTACACCAGCCAGACCAGGACATGTTGTAAAACTGTGTGTAAGAAGTCCTACCGATGTCAGCAGCACTCAGTGTGTGTATGAAAGATCAAACCTTTTATACTGAGATGTAAAAGGTTACCACACCCAGAACCTGATCTATTTTTTTTTTGGAGAGTAGTAAGTCAACTCCCACCCCAGTTCCATCTTGAAGTCTCCTACTCATATGCTGAGAAAATTTTTAATCCTCCCTGTCTATGACGCACTGAAATGACGCCAAAAAGATCATTTCAGTGGAAACAGAAAATGTTATTTCCATTAAATGAAAAATTCAGTAATTTGTCCACTACCCTTCAGCTCTGCCTAAGTTAGCTTCCAGAAACAAAGATAAAGAAGAGTAACTTCAATCTTACAGTGAACTCCTTAAAGACAATAGGATTCACTCACAGAGATATCTATGTGGGATTCTATTGTCATTTTACTCTTTACTAGATCAAAGCTTCACAGAAAATAGAGTCACTCTGCAAGTAATTAGATTTCCCAATTTTTACTTGTATGGAAATATTCCTTCCTAGTTTCCAGAAAAATCTATTGCTCATCTTCATACCTGTCTCCTCCCATAACAACCCATATAACAAGAGTCCTGGATGCTTGTAACTCAAGCCCATGGATGGGGTAGAGGATATGACTGAAATTTGAGACAGACACTGAGACTGAGAACTTTGATACAGCTGAAACATTTAATGCAATAAAGTATCAGATAGCTTCAGGTTGCTAATCAAAACCTGGCTGCTAATAATTACGACATCTAATACTTCATATTTGTGTAGTCTGTATCTTACCTTAGCAAACCTTTTTTTTAAAAAAAGCAATACCTTAAAATGGGTTAGGTAACAAGCAGTAAAGAGCCACAAAGCTCACGTACATGCTGAGGTTAAATAGATGTGCATCTTTGTATTAAACCATAGACATCCTAATAAAACCTTTGAAAGAGCAATTAAGGCCTAAAATGTTTCTAAGTGACACTGTGCTGCAATGAGGCCAATGCCCAGACAAACCTTACTCAGTCTACAAATAATGGGAGATCCTGGCAGAATGCTCGATACCAATGTGCCTTGATTTTGCAATACTTTCACTGGAGAGGTTCAAAACATGTTGACCTTCAGAACTTGCTTTCAAGCTCATTCGTTTGCTCTGGAGTTTAGAGGGATCGAGGCATCTGGGTAACCAAAGCAGAGAAGAAGGTCTCTGTAACAGCTGAAATAACCTTCACAGGTCTCACTGGTATTGTTTTGTTCTGGGGTGGATTTCTTGCTACTGTCTAAACAGTTATTAACTGACAGTCTTTTTATGTATACATATAAAATACCACTTGTCTGTATAACTAAAATGGACAGATTCCAATAGGAAGCTTTTTGCAAATGAAGTACCACTAGCCCCAACATACACTTCCCTCAAAAATGCAGGCATTGCAAAAACCTTTGTGAGCAGCTGCGCCGGCCT
>NW_010531199.1:0-28440 GCF_000687285.1 Phaethon lepturus | reverse complement strand
GCGCCCCGCGCCTCTCTGAGCAGCGAGTCGCGTCTCCCATCACCCCGGCTCTGCCTTTCCAGCTGGCTCCTGCTCTCCCGAAGCCCCGGTTACACCTCCCTCACCAGTTAGTCACATCCTTCCTCCACGGTGCTTTTTGCCGCAGACTGGTTTTCCCTTCGGCTCGGCCCCCATCCATCTGGGCAGCCAGTATCCTTTTCTCCTCCAGCGCTGAGCCTCAGCCATCCCAGGATCCTTGTTCCTCTCTTTCTTCTTCCTCTGGCCTTTGAGTCATCTCCGCTCCAGCTCTGAGAAGCAGCCGAGCCCAGAACACCCATGAAAGACAAATCCGCCTTGGCTGGGCGTCCCGGAGGCTGTGAGTCATGCCGAGGGGACAGTGCCCTCCCAGTCGCTGGAGCAGCTTGAGCAAGACCAGAGAAAAGGAAATTCTTGGAAATCGTCTGAGAAAATAGACGTCTCCACCCAACAAGAACAAACTGCATTTTGTTACCCAGAAGTTTAAAAACTGGCAAGATCTCGGCACATTTGTCACAGGATGGAAAAAGTGCAACCCAGGAGCAGGAATCAGCTGTTGTGTCAAAATACGGTAGCGCCAGGTTTGTCTCTTCTGCCATTAGAATTTTTAACACTGGTAAAATAACATATTTCTCTGAGTTTTTCTCCCTGAAATGATAGAAACATTTAGGCAGCAACACTCAAAACAGGCAGCCCCAGTGACAAATACAGCCCGAAGCAAAAATCCAGCATAGAAATGTCTTTTAGCTGTATGGACACACTTCTAGAAGAAACCGAAAAATAAGATATATCGGGCTGCCAACCCCACCTTCCGTATAAACCCATTCTCATAACGTAGGTAGTATGGATTACCAGAGCCAATCCCGTTTGATATCGAGTGGTTTAGCTGGTTCAATACCACCTTTGAAATGTTCATAGAAATGTTGGATACTCACATAATCAAGTTCTGTTGTTTTTTTTTAGCTGATTCTCCCATGCCAACACTGCAACATAGCCTAAGGCAACTGAAGTGATTGACTAGCAAAATGTGCTAATAACTTTGATTAGCTTCATTTATTTGCATATAATTATTTGCTAATTTCTCTTCGGTAATTAGGACTGTGGCACATTGCTGACATGACTTTTTAAAACAAGAATGCTTGTAGTAATACTTAATCCTGTTTTGTGATTTCCAACTGACATTTTTCATAAAGACAAACCACCTTCAGGAAAGATATTTCTGAAACAAATGTGTACTTCTAGATTTTAAGCAATCGTTAGAGAGAGGTTTTGCTATGAATGTAGATGTTCAAAATCCAGATGATGTTTCTCTTGAGGCTACAGCTCAGTCAAGACAGATCACTGTTGCCAGTCAGGTAGGAGTTGTTGCCCGGGAAATATGGAAATGACCCAAAGTTCTGCACTCAGAGCTCTAAACAGGTTGGAAGAAAATACTGGCAGAAAGTAACACATTCCTGTAGTAGCCCAATAAATGTATTTCAATTTGCCACTCCATCTGTGGCATTTAAGTAAATTTCCTGAGATTAGTAAAATACTTGCTAATTATGCATATTGCATTTTCCTCAGCAATTCTTTGCTCCTTTTTGGGGGCTACTTATGATTGTGCTACTCTTGTAAAAGTGTTTAAATGCTTTTTTTTTCTTTTGCCATTTTAAATGGCACCTGTACTGTGCATTACTGGGTACGAGGCACTGAAATCTTTTTTATAGAGCAAGCCTGGATGTTAGTGTCTTGTCTTATCTCTCATTAACATCAGGTTAGCATACGATTCAGAACCTGGTTTTGTGCCTATGTCCCTGCAAGACAGAAGAATAAAAGTCAAGGACAAAAAGCTGTGTTCTGAAAATCATGACTGGACAAATGTAAACTTTTCTGAGTGCTTTGCCAGCTGCCTGACAATTTTAAATAGGAGACAGTGAACAGGTGAAGAAAGCAATCAAAGTCAGCATTAATGCTGCTGCCTAAACAGTTTAGCTGTCTTTGCTCCATTTCTTCCACAGCTATTGCTGAGTGTGACTACAGATAAGTTGAACAAGGATGGAGGTCACCAAAACAAGAAATGCCTTAATAATTAAGGGCTTAATATGTTTCACAAATGCACCTTCTTCTGTGTCTGCTGCCAAGCAGCTGTGGATCTGTGATATCTTGTAAAAATAAATTAAGAAACCTGAAAGGCTCTGCTGATAATCTAAATGTGTAATTGGAGATGCAGAATGAGGATGAAACTACTAATTACTGTCCTCAAGCTCATACTTGCAACATAATCAAATCTGTCCACTGGGGCGATCTGCACTCAATCAACTGAAGTGCGATATAACCTTGCACTTCACCACGACATGAAGCTAGAACTAAAAAAAGCCCTGTCGTTGTTACGAGCATATTTTCAAGGCACAGAGTTAGCAGACTTCGCTCTCCAGAACGAGCCCCTCAGCATTTAATTACCTATGGTACGCTGCAAATGTTTGTTAAGGTCGGTGCGTAGCTGAGAGCCGAGCCAGCCGACGCCAGCGAGTCCTTCCTCTGCCGGCCTGAGGAGGGTTTGCTGTTGGGATACCTTGTTCCAGCACACCTCTCTGTTGGCAAAATAAAGGAGTCTGCTTGTTCTAATGCAAATGATGACTTGCTGAGTAAGGAGGCAAAGCATTTTGCATTTTCCACGTTGCCATATCTTAAAGCCTGAAGGAAAGGGCTAATCCAGGAAGAGAATTTTTTTTTTTTTTTACCTTTTGTAACTGAGACTATTCTGATAGCTGAAAAATCTATGTATAGTATCAGCAGCCACTTAAATGCTGTGTTTGGACAGATAGCAAAATTTTGTTGGATATGTATTTAAATCTCAGGGGAGCTTCTCTGCCTGTCACATCAGTAGTTGGCAGTTTGAGAGGCAGGCTCTCCCTCAAAGATTCACTGTCCTTTAATTGCGGGGAAGTGAAACAGCATCTGTCTGGGGGTTTTTATGACTTCTATTTCCAGATGAAACAGGGAAATACAAGGACATGGAAAAGAGATAAAGACCTCAGCTTTCTGAATATGTAACGTTTTGATTAGGAAATGGAGTGAAGAGTCTGTGTCAGCCCTTGTTCATTCAGGTGTGCCTATGCTGCCCTCACAACCGCTATTCTTACTCCATGCCCATTTCCATGTTCCCTTCCAATCAGCATTTGAAATAGTCAAAACATTGGCAGAAAACACTTTACTTTTGTTTACCATTCCATTTTAAAAACTGTTTAACTCCCAAACTCTGATTTGGAAATGCTAAAACAAAGAAAAACATTTTTCCTAACATCGCTCTATTTTGAAATTTCCAAAACAAAGCGTAAGGATCGTTCTCTCCCTAAAGAGGCTGCTAACGTGGCTCTTTGTTTTGTTACGACTGAAAGAGAGAGCAGACGGGGGCTGCACGAGGTTGCCCGTGTATTGCAGGTCTCATGGTGCTCGCAAGCCCCTATCGCTCAGGACAGCTGTGGTGTCACCAACTTGTTTCTTCCGCTGGGTACCTGATTTTTCTCCATTTTTGGCTCAGGAGGCCGCCCACTGTGGACATGGCTGTCGTCTCGACATATAAATAAGTGGAATAACTTACTTGCTCGTTATTTGCATTTCATCACTCTTAGGGATTCTCGTAGCATTGCCTCTTTGGTTGTACACCTTGGGTTCCGGAGAGGGGGAGAGGAGTTAATTCGGCGGTGTGACGGCGGAGAAAGGAGGGCTCTGGCAGGAGGAGCGGCTCGGGTCGCGCCAGCCGCGCCCTGCGGAAGGCAAAGCGTGCTGGGCGCGTTCGCACCCGCCGTCCGGGGTGCGTGGTCACCCGCGCCGGTGCGCAGGCAGGGCACAAGTCCCCGTCCTCTGCCGTACCGTGTCCCGCTCCGCGCGAGTGTGCACCGCTGCGTAAAATGCGAGAGGGAGCATTTGGCCTAATGACTGCGTTTCTGCTGAAAACAAAATCTGTCAAGCGATAAAGGCAAAATTCTGTACTGAAAAACCTTCACATTTTCTGCATCTGTTTATTGCAAAGTCTGTCGCATAAAGAAAGGAAAGCCAACTTTATGCCAATGCAGAAATGAGCAAACTACACGTTTCTGTCCAACCCAGCCTGTGCTCTCAGAAAAATATTCTATCAGTAAGCAAAATGTGAACACAAAAACGTGATAACTTTTCTCACTCCTCTTTTGTCCTATCACCTTCTGTCAATCTCCAGAGAAGTGAAACGATCTTTGTAATTCAAAAAAACCCCCACAATTCCTTCTGTGCTTCCTTCCATTGAACAGGAGGATATTAGAGGAGGTCAGCTGTCTCCCTGACTTTTTGTCAGCAAAATAGAACCATCAAAATTATGAAAATGTCCGGACTCAATCAAGTGTTCATTAGCATTCTGGGGAGTCACTTCAATTAAAGAAAACTCTTATTTTGTCTGCCTCACTAGAGAAAAGCAGACTAAAATTGGAATGTAAATGTGCCTGTATTTTATAATAATTTAATGTGACAATCTTCCTATTTGCAAATGGCCCAGCAAAGGGTCACAGTTTAACATCAATTCATAGAGTAAAATGCAAGTTCAAAAACATGTCAGAACAATTTGCAGGATGTTTTTCAATTATCTGGCAAAGGACACATGGAGATCTTTTTATATGATCTCATTTTTCTGTAAGACTTTATGTGCTGCCAGTTCTGAACTACTAGTTGTTTGAATTCTTAAATTCCTGATTGGGAAGTTCACTAAAATGCTAATAAGAAGCTCTAGCAAAGTTTCCCTTAATTTCCAAACTACTCCAGGTGGGCCCTCCTTTCCCACTGATGGGACAAATGGGCTGAGCGTTTTCAGCTGCATCTCAGGTAAAACCAATCAAAATCAAGCCCTCAGGGCTCTCATTTTCAGACTGCTTAACACTGATAACTGCAGCTAAAGGTGATTGAAGCTGCTGGGGTACTGTATCCCTGAAAACTTGAAACAACGCTGTGTTTGTGATGAGGATGGTCTTTTGATTGTTAAACCTTCTCGGAGAAGTGAGGTGGGATGACTTGGCACATTTTGTTTGAGGCAGGTCTGCGTTTTAAATTCTGTCTGGAGTCTGGCTGGTTATGATTTAATGTGCAGTCAGGGTAAAGAAGGCACTCTGGATATCCAGAAAATAGATACAGAGGTTCTGCACACCCTGAGGAGTTCCCCAGGAGGGAGGTGCTATCTGTCCCTGTAGGGACAGACCCTGTAGCAGCCTGGTTGCTGGTTCCCCTCCTTGCCTGGGGGTGACTGTGTGTGTACACGTGTGGATGTGCCAGGCTGCTGTGGGTGTGATCTCGTGACACGCTGGACACCTCCTAGCCGGTCCCTGCTTGCCCACTCGTATGGAGAGCAGCACCTACTCCATCATACACCATGCAGGAAACAATACAAGCAAAGCAAAGCCAGGGACATTTCATAACTCTTAATTTTTTTCTGTGGGAAGACATTGGGAAGTAAGTGGTAGTGGTATTCCTGAGGTATTTTGGTTTTTTTGTGTGTGTCTTTAAACCCCTCTAGATTATCAACCCCCAGGACAACACGTATGGAGTTTTCTGCCAAGTTCCAGTGTAGCCTGGTCTATTTAATAGCAAGATCTTAAACTCTATTTTTCAGAGAGATGAACACTTTTTTTCTGCAGCTGAGCATGACAGAAACTGGTGGCCAAATGCGTCTCAGTCATGCCTGTTACTATGAGACCACTACAAAATCTCAGCTTGTCCTTAAGCTTGCTGTACCTCTGCCATTGATGCACCCATTCACAAACACCTTCATTATTTCTCCCAGTTGGGAGAAATATTGGGTCTCCAGAAAAGGACCAGGACTCACTGGCATCGATGCCACCAAATAGTGCCACCCAGTATTACTAAAGTCAGTAGAAGCAGGGTTCAAACTCTGACCTCTATAACTGACAACCTGTGGCTACTGCAAAGTGACAAACCAAGACTTAAACAACCACCTTGGTATTTGAGGTAGTTAAAACTGTGGAGTATTATGTCATTTGCACCTAAATTGGTATGCCAGGGTGAACACAACTGGCCATCTGTTGGCATGAAGACTTGAAGACGTGCTATGGTTAGACCTTCTAATGAAGCACTGCTCCTGTGCCAATTGGTTGGTAACTTGCATTCACTTATTTCTTTCACAGCTGATCTTGTAGTTTTCAAGTGTGAAACTTTAAAGTGCCACTGAAAAAATATGATAACTTTCACAATTGGTGGGACTCTGTGCTCATTGTTTGTCAGTGTGTCACATACCAAACAGGTTTACTTTATTAGAATAAAAAAAAAGTGTTTTATTAGCTGTCGAACTTAGAAGCTGGAGTGTGTTGATTAAGCATATGAGAGAGTCTAAGCCTGCATAGCCAAAATATGCATTCAATCCCTTATCTTTGATAGCAACCAACTGTTGATGCACTGAGAGGAGTACAAATCCAGGGCAGCTGTAAAACTCTTCCCCAACATAACATCTCAGCTTCTGGTGACCTGTGGTTGTTGAGCTATACATTTTGTCCTCATATTTGATAGAGCTGATTTGATTAGTCACTTTCAGAAGCCAGGGAAGCTCTGTGAAAGACTATGGAAAGACATTTCACAGCTGACTGTGTTTTATTTCTTCTCTTTGTTTTTAATTTGCCATCTTTCAGCTTCCTTTGATAATTCCTGGTTCTTGCATTAGAAAACACTATGAACACAAGGTCTGTATTTATGTTCCCAATACACTTGTGGTTTCATAGACCTTTCTTATAGCCTTGTTTAGTCATCTCTTTTCAAATAGAAAAAGCCTAATCTATTTAATGACTTCTGATGCAGAAGCCATTTGATACTTTTGTCACCCTGATAACTGCATCTCTGAATGCTTTTTTCAGACCTGCTATACACTTTGGAGATGGGTGGACCAGAACTGCCCACAGTATTCAAGGTGTGGGTGCCCCATATCTATGCAGTGTGGGATGATGTTCTCTCCTTCTCTTTTCCTTTCCTAATAATTCCTAACGTTCAATTTGCTTTTTTATTACTCCTGAGCATTGAGCTGACACTTTCATAGACTTTCTATTATGTTGCCAAGATCTTATTCCTGAATAATAATGCTAATTCAAAGACTGTCACTGTGTATGTAAAGTTAGGATTGTTTTTCTTATGCGTGCTACTTTACATTTATCTACTCTGAATTTCATCTGCCACTTAATCAACCAGTCAGTCTGCATCCTGCAGTTATCTTTTTTTTTTTTAATGATTACATGGAATAAATTCTTATCAATGGAAAACATTGCCATCTTACTATTCATGTCCTTTTCCAGGTGATTTAGAAGCATGTTGAACAGGGCAGACCTATCACATAACCCAGCAAGACTCTACTGGTGCCTTCCCTGCATTGAGAAAATTGGTTGTTTGTTCCTACCCCTCATTTTCTAAAAGTTAACTTTGTATTTATCCCTGAAAGGAATTCCTTTCCTATCTTGTGGCAGCTCTTCTACCTTTTGAAGAGCTTTTGCTGAAGGATGCTGTCAAATACTTTTCAAGAACCCCAGGAGATTAAATCCCAATTATTATGTGTGGGACGGGGTGGGAATTGCTTGGTCACTGTCTCTTCTTGTACATGAACTAGGGAAAATTGAAGGTTGCTACTAAAAGGCATACTTAGAACAAAAAAACCCCAAAGTGATTCTTCACACAATGTGTAGTTAAGTTTCACAATTCATTGCCACACATAATGTGGATAGTGTTTGTGGATTCAAGGGGCAGACTGGGCTAGTTCAAAGATGACAAATCCATTGAAAATTACTAAATGCATGGAAATAAAAGCTGCTTAAGGAGTTTGTGAAAGTCAAAATGATGGGAAGCCCTAAGAGTACTCATCAGAAGCATTGTCTACATCTGCCCTGGTTGTCTCCTTTTTCCCAGGCATTCACTTGTGGAGACAGGATTCTGGGCACTTAGCAAAACCGGCGCAGCCATTCTTTTGCTTTTTTGTGCCCGTGCTCCTCTTGGATGCCTTCAAAGACCTCTGCCTGCTTTGCAAGGCGTGACTCCCCTTTCTGAAAGCTGCTCCTTCCCAATATCTGCTGATTTAGTTCCTACCAATTCTGCCGACACAGTTGTTAAACTAATAGGTGCTACAGCTCCTAGATGGTAGCTCTCCAGACACACCTCGCAACTGTTAAAAATGTGCCATCATGTTTGCCACCCTCCATTCCTGCAGTGCGATGGCAGCTCTAAATGCCTTGCAGCTTCCTTTAGTAGGTCAGCTTTTAAATCATCTGCGCCTGACAATTTGTTACGTTAATTTTGACAATTTCTTCTATAGATTTTTCCAATGAACTCACTCTGAGATAGTTCCTCTGACATATCCCCTCTGAGGTATGAAGAAAGGTTCCAGCCCAAAAATGTCCCTAAACTCCTTCAAGGCTGCAAAAAAAAAAAAAAATTAATTTCCCTCCTCTGCTTTATCTTCTCTGAGCGCTCCTTTTGTACTTTGATCAATTAATGGGCCTACAATCTCTATAGCTTCCTGCTGATGTGTTTGAAGAAATGATTAATTATGAGGTTTTTATGCCTTCTGAAAACTGTTCTTTAAACTTTTTTTTTTCACTAGCCTGAAACCAGGAGCGAGGGCGCTTTGCTGAAGGTATTCTTTTTCATCTTTTTTGTATTTGCACTTCAGTAAAGAAAGGAAAATTCTTAGTGATTTTCATAATCATGCACATATACAGATTTGCAACTGAATATACTTTTAGGCCAGGCTTATTACTCTTTTGGCCCTACATAAATATTTATTGCAGCAGTTACATACCATAACCTGCTTTTTTTCTGTAGCAACATTTTTACATTTTCTCTACCACATTAGTATACGCTGAATAACTAGATACGTTTTTTCTTGTGATTGTGCCAGGTTTCTTCTGGATGGAAAGTGGATTTCAATTTAAAATGCACAGAAGTAGTATTTTAGTGTTCCCTTTCTTTAGCTAAATAAAAATCTTTCGATGTCTTTCTGTTCATCTGCTTATGCCTCTCTGATTTGCAGCTCACTTTATGCTTATGCCAGTTTGTGGTTCTTCCACAGACCTTTTTTTCACGCTTATATTGGCTTCTGGTTGATATTTGCTGTTGAACTTCATGTACTTCTGGCTTGGTACTTGCCCGGTCCCTGTTCAGTATGACTATTTGTGGTCATTAGTATCTCCTTTGTTTGTTCATGTATTTCTACGTTTGTAGCTTTCCCACTCTGCTCAACTTTTGATATAGAGGATGTTGCTGAATTAAAAGAATTGCTTGGCTCTTGTCCTGTCTTAGGACCATGCTGTGGTTGGGCACACTTCTGTTCTGCCTGTTGATAGCAATGATCCTCTTGTTGTATAGCTTCATCTTTGTGCATGTTGACAGAAGGTTTCTATGTTGCTTTCTGCTTTACCCGAAATGTTTGTATTCCCAGAAGCTTTCCCTGTTCATACCTTTATTTCTGCTTCTTTCTAGTTGTTCACAGCACAAGTAGATTTCCCAGAATTTGCTATCTGCTTTTGGTTATTCACAATCATTCCAGTTTTGCCCAGTTGGTCTTCTTGTTGAAACATGTTGTCTTCCCTGCTGCTCCTGGCTTTGGAGGTTTATCTGTATGTGCACAGAAACTGGGAGGAGGGTTAAGTCAGTAGCAAAATAAAGGTCTTCATGTTTTAGTGAAGAAACTTCGTGGTGTCCTTTGTCCAGGGCTGTCTCATGGGCCTGTTCACTGCCAGCCCAAAAGGCTGTAAGACACAAACTTGTTTCTTTTCATTCCTGTTACACTTGGTTTTTACTCCTGATTTTTTCTGGCTGACAGCATCTGCCTCCTCACTAGAGGATTATTACGCCTATCTAATGCTAACTATCTTTTGAGGTTACTATAGTCCATGAAGTGCCTCTCGAATGACTATTATTAGACATATTGTGCACTTCTAGGATTCTTAATGACATAAATTTTTGTTCAATATATGATTTTCCTTCTCTGAAACCTGCTTGTTCTTAGCTACTTGCCTATGTCTGATTTCATTCACCATAGTATCACCTGCATTAACATTTCCTGGCACTGACACTAATAATACACTATTTCTTATCTTTCAGATTGCTATTCTTTTGTCAGTTTGACAGTAAAATCATCTTTGACATTAGCAGAAGTAAGGCATCTAGCCTGTTGGGGACTTATAAAAATTTCACAAGAATTCTTTAGTTTTAGTTGGTTAAATGTATCTAAGACTTTGTCCCCTACACTTTTAGAAGTGTAGTGGTCCATCTCCTCCCATCTGGTTTTATTTACCTCATTAGAAGGAGAAGACAATAAACAAATTAAAAAAAAAAAGAGGCAAATACATCTAATATAAACAATAAAGTACAATTTAAATACTTATCCATGTTTGCAATTAAACAATTGTGCATTTGCAATTAGAAAACCCAAAACAACTGTATTGGAAACTAAGCATGAATCAAAGTGTCAGAATGAGATTTCTAGCTCTTTCATAGCCCTGGACCATCGGGATTCTGTTGAATATCAAGGTTCTTGAGCCAAGATGTTTCTAAAAATATTTTTGGAGAAGTTTAGGAGCGTGCTTTGAAATGTCTGACAACAGAATGCACTGAAGAAGGATTAAATATACTGCCTTCTTTCCCTTCTACTTCCCTTAGATGTGCTAAGCAGAGCTTGGGAGACCTGTGCTTCTATGAAATGGTGGAGGGGAGATACTGCCCATACAAAATTTCAAACATTGTTCTGTATGGTCTAAGAGTCTCTGCTGATTGCCTCTTTGAGGTGAGCATGTTTGCTCCTTTGCCTTTGTAACTCTGGCTATGGAGGAGTATTTTCGCTTTGCTCAATTTGTAAGCCTAGCAATGCCTATGCCTAGCAGTAAAAAAAAAAACCCAACCCCCCCAAAACCCCCCAAAACAAACCCCACAACAAAAAAAAAACCCGTTGGAAGGAACTAGCTTTAGTGCTCGTTCATTGGGTGTTGATTCAAAAGCAAACCAAATTGGTATAAAAAAACCCAATCACCACCTCTGCCAGGCAGACAGAATTTCAAGGTCGGTTGCTTATCTGAAGCATGAGATGTACCGTTGATCTCTGTCTCCCAAAGAGATGCAGCCCACTTTCATCCTGGTTTGTTGTCCAGCCCCTCTCTTAGTGCCCCTTTCCCCTTTGGAAATCTTTGGCCGGCTCCTGGAGCTCCAACTATCGCAGCAGCTGGTCTTGGCTGAGATACATCTCCTCCCACCGAGCCCCTACTCATCGTAATGTTTTCTGACAGGTTGTGGCTCCCTCCAGACTTACCCACGCCGCTCTGCTCGTCTGTACGGAGCATCCCATGCAGTCATTTTCAGATGATTAAAGTTAGCTAATTGCTACAGCATGATTGTTCTTGCACTGTGGACGAGCTTACCTTTATTGCTTTGTTCTTCAGTGTGTGTGAGGGGGCCCTGGAAGGACCAGGGTCCTATTAACCTGGGATCTATATAAATCTTTAATGAGACACAGTTGCTTGCTACACAGTTTACAATCTACAAACGTCTTATGACATACAATGAAAGCCAATCTACAGAATATAAGCAAAGGGATTTAATTGAATGTCATATCTGCAAAAGCCAAAGAGCAAAATCCTGGCCTCACGGAGGTCACCGGCCAAGCTCCTGTTGGCTTCAGCAGTGCCAGGCTTTCACCAAGAGTCTTTGCAGCACAAGCATTTGTATTCTGATCATGTTGACCTATTTCAGCTTGAAAATCCCTTTAGTAGCACTCACTAAGCCATAGGGCTTGCTGGTAAACCTTAACGTGTTTAGCCAATGCAAGCTGACAAGGTCATGACATCATTAGCCAAGTTTCACATCCCACTGACCTTGCCATCATGACTTAATCTGCCGGGGTTTGTCATACCTAATGTTTTGGTTTGACAGTGCTTTACTGCACTTGTTGTGTATTCACCTGCTACAGTCTGTTAAGGAAACGTGGATATGCAGAAGCTGCTGTATGTCTCCTATGACGTGAACTATAACAAAGTTTAACGGTATTTTAGGTAGTTTGCTGGACTAGCATATTGGCAGCTCTGCTTTGTCTTATGTTCTGTTATCCGAGTTATGGATTTTTAAAGCCTGATATTATGTGAATCGTGGCACACTGAATTAGCAGGTTGTGAGAAAACTTGGTATTGCTACTGAGAGGGTGATTTGTGATATTTTTACCTCTATCATGTTTGTCTTTCAAAATTTCACACCATTTTATAGGCATCATTACCCTGATATTTAATTTAGAGAGAAAGAAGCAGCATTTCACACTGACAGGTCTGACCAGAAACCCATAGTCTTTAGCAGTTCAGCCTCTCTGTGCCAGGAGAAGGAACACTGAGTGCCTTATCTCCTGTAAAAAGCTGAAGTATGGCGGGACTGTTCTGCAGACCAAGCACTCCAACAGCTCGCCTTCTACTAGTAAAACCAGGAGCAAGTACCATAAAATTCGAGCATCATGTGTACTCTGCTCTACATCCCATAAAAAAAAATAAAACCCCAAATCAAACCAGCCAACCAAAAGAAAACCCCAAACCTAGAAAAGAGAAGGATCAACACCACCCAAGCTAAATGACTTGGGTAGCTGGGGGGAAAAAAGGGAGTATATGGACCTGTACCTCAGGTACTCCTATTTGAAACATCTTTCCACATTCCTAAGGTATCTCCTCTAATTCTACCCAACAAGCTGCACCATGGGAAGGAGAGCGAGCGTTTTACTGCATAAAGGAAGAACTAAGCTTTACAGCTATTTTGCTCAGCTCCTTAAATTGCTTTCATTAAGAATTTGTCTATGTGAGGGAGTTATTGCAGAATAAATTTAGGGGGTGAATTTTAAAGTGCAACACCCAGTCTGTACTCGTTCCCAGTGTGGGTTAAGCTAGACACCCAGAGACACTTTCATTATGGACTAAGGATGTCCACCTGAAGAGTTAGTATGCAATAACTATTCGAGGCTATTTCCCCAGGTAGACAAGCCTAAATATCTGATAAATAGGCCTATTATTTTTTTCTCTTAACCAATTAAGTACTTATTTTAGAATGATAAAATGAATTATCATGTAACTATTTCACTGCAATATGTCTTACTTAGTACATTAATGTCAGAAAAGGCAAACTACTGTCCACAGATTGGAAGGAAAGGTATTAGTGTTTTGCATGTGCAAGCTTGGAGGTGCCTCTTGACCCTATTATATTTTGGGTGAAGATTATGATGTATTGTTGTTTTTGCAACACTTCACATTTATTTCACAAAATAAATCACATAATGGTCTGTCATAATAGCCCCAGTAGCATGACAGGAAAAAAGAATTGGTAGAGCTACACTTCAGTGCACAGTGAAATAGCTAACAATTTGTTAAATATCCCATGAGTGGATTAAATAGGCATATGATCAGTTATGTGGCTGCCAAGCCACAGCAGGAACCAATTAGAATTCACCAAAAATAACTTAGATTAAAACTGATGAATCTATCAAAACCTAATTAAATTTACGGGGGAAAAAAGCAAACATCTCATTGACAAATTACATAACCGACAAGTTTCTTTGTAAACAGTCTACAAAGGATGGCCACTGAAAGTACAGCCGCGTTATTTGGTCTTGTTTGGCGAGCGTCGGTTTATTTAACATTTAATATTTTTCCTGTATCAGTTTCAGGTAAATCACTCCCGCAGAAGGGATTTAGTCCGTTTTACATGAAGTAGCACAAAGTTATCCAGGAAATCGCAACTGTTGTTAATTATTTCATGGCCTGTCTTACGTGAAACACGTAAGAGTCCGGGGAGGGGTTATTTGCATAGAGAAGAAAGATGCTGTAGACAGGGAGCTCTTTTAAGGATCCGATTTTGTATCGTGAACTAGAAAAGCTGGGAAAGACAATGGTTAGAGCTCGAGTTCTTTAATCTTGAAGCATATTCTATGGTATAATTCTGGGACAGAGGATTTTTTCTTTTTTTTAACTGAAATGCTGGCAAATTGTGAAGCAAGCCTATGTGAGAATGAGCACCGAGATAGCTGTAACAAAACCCACGAGGCAGAAAGACAAGATGCCTCTAAGTCAGAGTTTTCAGCTGCAGGAAATAGATACGATGTCTTCAGAACAAAAAGACATGGACTTGCATGGTTTTTCTCATTGAAACCCGGCAAGGAATTTGTGAGAAATGGGGCTGCTGATCATCTTACTCTAGCAATGTCAGGATAGATATTTCTAAAATGTACTTTACACTCCAGTTGTTTCCCGGGTTCTTGGACTGTTCATTCTCCCATGAAACTGTTTTACATTCTGGACTATAACCTGAGTTTTTTGTATGCCTAATCAATATGACAAAGACACATCCGAATATTACTTAAGACACGGATTTTTTTTTCCCCCCAGTCATGCTATACAGAAATGAAGCTTTCAGCTGTCAACAGATGAAATGTGATATGTGCTTCTCCTCTATGCCTGTGCTTCTTTTTCATGGACATCTGGAAAAGTGCTAGGACAACGTCTGATTCATCTCTCTTGAAACTGGGAAGTTAGCAATGACTTTCCTTTTCCCTTTTTCCCCCAAATTGAAGACAAGTGAAAGATCAAATCCTTTAAATACAGGTAACAAAGTTCTCCCAGCCAGAAGAGTCTGAGTATTTATAGACTAGGTATCTAAAAAAAATCAAAATACAGAAGTGTGTGTGTTCTGCCATCACTGCATGAACGTTAACATTATCCAGATTCTTGCATTACATAAAGAGATCTGAATTACCTTGTATAAAATATTCTTACAGTTTAAGAAGACATTTTCAAATGAGCCTGTCTTAATGCATAGTTCCATAATAAGAAGATCTGTTTACTTTCTCTGTGAAAAGGAGCAGTCACCCATGCCTCATTTTCTGATTTTTTTTTTCTCTCTCCTAAAATTGGAGTTATTCTTTGAAATGGGGTAAAAATAGAATTGGCCTGTAAGATCTAAAGTCATTTAGGTTCTTGAATTAACTTTAATTAAACTAAAGATAACCTAAAACGTTTTTTTTAAAAAAAAAGGGGGGGAAAAAAAAAAGAAAATTGCAAACAAGAATGAGGATGGCTTATTCAATCAACTGTTCTGTTTCCTCTAACTAAGAGATACCTTCCCGATAAGAGCACTGGGCTGTGTCACGAGGTCTGAGAATTAACCAGAAGAGTTTCCCTGAGACTGGTGGCTGTAGGTGAGGGTGAGAGGCTGAATTTGCTGCTGCCACATACATCTGTTTTGGGTTTGTCTGGGGTTTTTTTGGGTGGGGTTTGTGTTTTTTTTTTGGGGGTGTATGTTTTTGTTGGGAGGGGTGGTTGTGTGTTTTCTTGTTTGGTTTTTTTTTGTTTTTTTGTTGGGGTTTTTTTTTTTTTTTTACGGGGGAAGGGAGGGGCAGAAAGCAGGAGAAGCAGCTCACAGGGCCCTGAGAGGGGACCGAAAGAGACATGGCGGCTTTGGGCGCAGTACTTGCTGTTAGTGGTTTCTGTGGTGCTCTGGGGGGAGGAGAAGACTTTGAGCATGCCTACCCTGGGCAGCACGGCGTGCGTCACCGTGCGGGGCTGCAAAATTGATGTACTGGGTCATTCGAAGAGCCTATATCCTGTGCGACTTCTCACCGTGCCTGAATAGCCGCGTGTGAGCTTCCTGTGGAAACCACACGGCAGACAAGCTCTGAGCGCGTAACGCTTTCTCAGCACTTACCACCACATCACCTCGGGGCTAAGGAGGACTGCTGCCATTTTTCCCCTTGCTCAGACCCGTCCCAAGCCATAAATAAGCACCTTACACTGCTGCGAGGTGCTGCAGTAAGTGCTTCAAGGACCGAGACAAACTGGCTTTTACTCAGGACATGGCGAAGTGCGGGCGCACAATCCCTCACGAGTAGTTTCCCACTGGTCGTTTTTTTAGGAGGGATGGATAGCCAAATCTAACAGGATTTTCAGAGATCCTCTGGAAAGGGGCTGTTGGCGACTGCACCTGAGACCCCAAGCTCCTCTTGAACAATCACAGCATCTGTCCAACTCTGCCCAGATGTGAAGGACAACCTACTTCTCGGTAACAAGGAATTAGATAAAGATTTGATGTGACTGTTTTACAGTCCAAAACTAATTGCTAAAACCTTGTATTCCTTGATGTATTTTGAATTTCTGAATATCTGAAACAGAAATTTCAGACATTTTCATTATCACAACTCAACTGGACCTTAAAATATTTTTTCACATAAATATGAACTTCTAGGACATTACTAGAAATGTGTCCTTTCCAGATCCAAGGGTTACATTCCATGCTTTGCTCCTAAAAAGCGCGGCTTAGAAGGAACGTAAGAAAACCCCTTTAGACCCATTTGAAACATCTATCATCTTTCCCTGCTGAGGCTGGTGCAGGGAAGTGAATAAGAGCTGAGAGCTAAGGCAGCAACTGGAATACTCACATGTCTTGTGGTAGATTTCATGTAAGATGCTGCCAATGTGTCTTACACTTATGTCTGGCCAGAATTTTTGATAGTTCTTAAAGACTTTGTAATTTACCTTGTTAACATATCCTTCCTGGGTTGTTTGTTTTTTTTAGTATAAGCAGAGTGGATCTCAATGTATGCTAATCTTTCCCTGCTGAGGCTGGTGCAGGGAAGTGAATAAGAGCTGAGAGCTAAGGCAGCAACTGGAATACTCACATGTCTTGTGGTAGATTTCATGTAAGATGCTGCCAATGTGTCTTACACTTATGTCTGGCCAGAATTTTTGATAGTTCTTAAAGACTTTGTAATTTACCTTGTTAACATATCCCTCCTGGGTTGTTTTTTTTTTTAGTATAAGCAGAGTGGATCTCAAAGCAACAATGCTGTATGCTAGTAATATTCAGCATTTGTTTATGAAAAAATGTATAGCTTTGTTATTTATTTGTGAAAGTAAGCAGGAACAGCTTGGTATGCACAAGTCTTAATATAGAAAATGTCAAAAAGTCTCCTTGATAGAGGCATTACATGGGAAGGTAAGAATGGGTTTCAGGGTATCTTAAAAAAAATGAGCAGTTTGCATCTTATTTAAAAATTGCTGGATATACTCCTGATAGGGAGTTTGATTCATACCCAATAACATCAATAAAACTGTAGTCATTGGCTTTGTTGGAAGCACACTCAAACTAGTTATTTGCCACTGGTTTTACATCTGCAATTAATTTTGAACTTAATTTTCAGAGGTAGTAAGCACACTCCCATAACCCATCGATTTCAAGTAATGCTTTGGGTGCCTGGCACCTCAGAAAATGAGGCTTCATTTTCTACAAATTCAGTCAAATTGATAATCCACATTGGAAATAATGGACTAAGCTAACAGAATCTGCAAATAAATTGGAAACACTGAATTAGTGCTTCTCCTGAAAGTTGTGGAAAGGTTGTTGTACCTTATCTAACCAGCTCAATCCATTTTTTCACCATCTCTGATGAAAGGCTGCTAGGCATAGGCTGCTTTGCACAGCAGGGTAAAGCACTTTATACCACACGAAAATATATTCAGTGCTTGAAACTAGCCTATTATTAATAAACACCAGCGCATCTCAGGGGTGGTATTCATCTTGTCACTATCCTTGCATAAATTTTTTACTCTGTGTGTGATACGTTCTCAAGGATAGTAACATTTTTGTATGGCTGCAAGGAGAAGAAAATCCCTGAATTTCGCTCTGAACTCAAATCCAAAAGTGCCCAGTGCAGAAACTGTGTAAAATTGGATAATCTGATTACAGAAAGAGCTGGATGGGTAACGGAGTTGGCAAAGACATTCAGCTTTTACATTATTGGCTCAAATACATTCCAAGTCAGTACGGTCAGTGAGGCTTTACTGCCTGAAAGTTGCTTTGCAAAACCTGTGAAATAAACTGCTCATCTGTCACATTAGGGATGTTGCCCACCATAGGGAAAAATACCAACACGCATGACGTTGGCTGGTATCATGGAAAAGTTGTCAGGTTTTAAACCAGAGGCAGTCAAATAACAAATGGTGTTTCAGGTACGTACAGCGAGACTAGAAGTTCTGGTGTCGAATGGTGACTGGCCTCCCTACGCTAACTGAACAACCAGCACTTGGACACCTGTATAGACAGCAATAACTACATGTTTTGTTGATTTACACAAAAAATAAATTTTTTTTTTGTGTGTAAATAAGTAATAAAATATATTTCAGCAAAGTCTTGTGCATTTTTAATGAACTCTAAGTTGCGATAAATATTCTTTGTTTTTAATGTCATAGACTCAAGTTCCATTTCCAACATCTCCAAATACTGCTGAATAGTCTCCTAAAAAAAAAAAAAAGCTTTGGCTAAAAAAATTTCTATAAAAGCTATGAATTTCATATTTTAAAATATATGAATCTATTGGTATAATAAATGGAGAAACTAGACAGGGCCTTAATAAGAAAAGCTGAAAAGACAAGAAGTTCAGCATAAAGCCATATTTACTTTTCCTGGTTGTTCTGGTATATTAAGCCACAGAAGAGAAAAAAGCTAAGCCCGTGCTATATTAATGAAATTTAAACAGAGACAGACAAGCTACCAAGTAAGGACAGAGAATAAGTGAGTAAAAGGGACAGAAAGTGGCAAAATATGGCAACTTGTATGTTCAAGTTAAAATGAAAGCGAAACTCTCACATGTGTATAATTTCCCAAAATATTCTACAAGTGTAAAGAATTTGTCATTTTCTGTGCTTGATGTTGGGAGAAAAGTGACTTAAAAATAGGTTTTGATTTTTCAGCGGTAAGTGCGATAGAAGTGTCCAGCTTCTCAATTTCTTATTGTCGTTTTGCTCCTATTACACAGAGGAAGGAAGCAGAATCCTTTGGATGTTGAATATTCGGTTATAGGTCTTCCTGCAGGCCATTTGGCATCCTTGCGGCTGGGAGGGCATCGCACGCCAGAGCCAGGCAAGCCTGGCTGGAACAGGCGGCTCAGCTGGGAAGGCTCAGGTACTGGGGCGTCTCCATCCGAACGCTCACAAGCTACAGGATCATTTTTCCTTTTGCCCGTGCTGGTTCTGTCCCATAAACAGGGATGGGGAAAGTTCAGGCTGGATTTCACTTTGTTGCATGTCCCGTAGGGTAAGAAATAACCTTCCCGGACCCGCTGCTCCCCAGTGATCAAGGATGGCCAGGGCTTTAGTTCCCACCAAAATCTGGGGTGACAGTAATGAAAACCTGAAGGTATCCTATTGCCTGTAGCAATTACAGCTTTGGTATCGCAGCTTTTACACCAGTGGTACCTGTTAGGCACAGATCATTTTAACAGCCATTATCACCGATAAGTAGCCATTGCTTTCCTGTTCCTTACCTGCCTCATACCTTTAACAAAAGCTGTCCGTATTTATAAAAGTTGCTACTGAGAAAGTCCTGCTTAGCCATGACGTGAGTAATGACCTACGGACCTGAATCTGGAGGGACTCTGCTTGGAACAAATCTTTGCTTTACTGGCCGTTCTCCTCAGACTAGGGATTTGGACAGATTGGCTTTTGGGGTTTTCTGTAAGAACATCACCTCCTGTTGTTTTATGTTTTTTATTTTTCTTCCTTTCAATAGTAGAATATTTTTAGGGGAAAAGTCACCGTGATAGCATCCAAGTAATTTAGCAGGTTCCAAAATTCTGAAGAAATACAATATTTGCATGATTTTTAGTCGTCCCATAAGAATGTTTGACCGAATTTGCCATGCATGGCATAGCAATGAGTATCAGTCTGTGTCTGGAGAGGGTTTTAAATAGCAAAGTGCCACCACAGACAGCAGCAAGGTGAGTTTGCAATCAAAACAGTGGGACAGTGCAGTGAATTTTATTCTTTGCAAGACACTCCATAAGCCAACAGAACATAAACAAGTAGACAAATAGTTACGTCTCTCTCCTTTGTGTTAAGCTATGTAGTACCACTCGGAAGGCCCTGCAGCAAAGGATGATTGATGCACGTAACAGTGAATTTCATCCTGCACCCGGAGGACACGAGCAATTGCTGTGCCTTTGCTCTTCATTTTACGCAGCACACCATACTCTTTGCTTCATGCTTTTCAAGTCCTTGAGCATAATCAAAATAGCGCAGGCTGTCCATAATCTTGAAGTAAAGCAGACAATTTAGAAAACGTTTTCGCATAGCCTTTCTTCCCTGACTTTTTATTTGGCCTCAGGTTAGTTTGTTTTCTTCTTCAGGCAGCTAAAAACAAAGCTAAATATAGCTAAAGCCAGCCCCTTCAACAGGTATGTGAAAGACAACACCACATTTTCAGGCCGAGAAGGGTGCTTGACTAGATGGCATAATGTAAAAAGTCTCATTTGCCTGCAATAAAATATTAATTCGATATTTTGCATTAGCTGTTCTTATTTCCTTGTGTGCAGCATTCTTTCATACAATTCTGGTATATTCTAATAACTCTACAGACTTAAGAGGAAAAACATGCCTCTCAAAACTTCTTGCTAATGGAATATTGAAATTACAAGTCAGTCATCTTAAAAACCACTGAGTTACAGCACTTTCCTGTTTACTAAAAACACTGTTTGCTTTTTTTCAAAGGGCTTTATCTTCCTCTTAGATTTTCCATCTTAGCCTGCTCTCCCGTGAAAGTAAATAAACAAACACATACGTATTATGATGTGGTGTGGCCAAAACCTGGGTCTGCATCAGCTGCCCCGGGGAGGCCTGCACGACATTTCAATAGCACCAAGCACTCAGGTACATCACTGTGATGTCAGTAGGGTTGAGATCATTAGATACCTATCTAGGTCACAGTATTATTCATGTAGCCGTAGCAATTGTTCTATGGCAAAACAAATAAGGTGAGGCTTAAAAGCAGAGTTTGCCTTGGGAAGCCTGGTAACCTCTACAGTTTAAACAGAGCACGGCATGTACGCAGCATTTCCGTGAAACCACGTGTGCACGGGGGCTATCCCAGAAGGTAAAAACTTTGCCAAGTCTTGGCAAAATGCTTTGGTTTGCCAAGTGACGTGGGAGCCGTGGCAAAGGAGCCAGGCATGTGAAACTGCTGGAGTTTCTGGTAGTGGGAAAGGTTTCTTTCCGTTCCCTCTGCTGCTGATTTCAGCTGGAGAAAGTGTTTTACCTGGGTCCTGATAACATTTTTATCATGAAGTAAGATTTAGAGTGAATATTCTAAACGGTGGAACCCATGGCCTTTGTTGCAACTTTGCAGCTGGTTTGTTGGCTGCCTTCTGATTTCAGATGGTGTGTTGTTGGGTAGGAATGGTAACCAAACATGCCTGTGCAGTTCTCCGGGCATCACTAAATGCTGCATTTACTGATTTCTGTGGATCAAAAAAATCTAAGAACCAATATAAACTGCAGACCAATACAAAATACAGTGTAGTTATTAGAGGGCAAGCCCTGCCTATGCATTGTTTCCCCTTTAGCTATGGGCATGAATACAATTTAAGAGACATTTTCTGATCAGAACTTTCTGACTTACTTCAATCTGTTACTATTTGTTACGGATGTTTAATCTAGGGTTTTTTACCTTTGAATCATGTCATCACTGTCACCATTCAAGAGGCAGCATGACATCTTGGCTTTGTGCATGAATTATGCAGAAACACAGTTTTAGTACTTTATTTCCTATAGTAATCACATATGCAGTCTTGACATACTTCATGTTCTCTCTAGCTTGTTGGAAATAATGATCCCTATAAACCGAGCAGGTATTGTCAGTATTCATAAACTATTCTGAAATGTTGATCAGTAGTTCATCATTGAATATATAAAATGAAGCTTGTACCATTAGCCAGTTTTACAGGACCTTATTTTTTGGAAGCTCCAAGTGTTGATTTCGTGATTTCATGTTTTCATGATGGCCCTCCATCTTCAGATGTTTGCTGCACAGAGCATTAGCTCAGCTACTTGGACTATAAAACAGAATACTCTATAAATCTAGAAATAAATGTATAAGCCCATCATTTCATGCCTGATGTGTCTGTCATAGGTTTCCATAATTCAAAAAAGACAACACCAGTTTTAGCATTTTATCACATGTGCTTCTGTTTTGATGGGAACTGCTTAATCAACAAGAGCAATCAGATTGGATGAGAGCACTCAATGTGCTGTCTCTGACGGTTACCAGTGGCAGACCACTATGAAGAAAGTAGGTATAAGCAAAACTGCAACCAATTTCTATTCGTTTAGGTACTTCTGTGCCAAACATTGCATCCACAGCACTGTATTCAACACTGGTTGTAAAAAAACTAATTGATTTTTGAAAACATTTCTATTTCAGGCTGAGTCAGACATTGTCTTACTGAGTGCTTCCATTTCTCTATTTTGAACTTGAAGTTGCATGATTTCAACTGGTGAACTATGGATCTTGGATTATGAGGGAGAACAAATAACGATTTCTTATTTTCCATCTCCATTCATATCTTGGTTATATCCTCCCAGTTATCTCTTTTCCAAACTGGAGACTTCTGGTAATCTTCGAACAATTCCCTTGCAAAGAGAAACTATCCCCAGTCAGTTTTTTTACCAGAGGCATAATTCCCTGTGAGGTCCCTGTGGGTCATTGTTACAATTCAGGCTCTAATAGGTTTCAAAATGTGTTAAGAACTATCTACAGCTTTACTCAGCTGTAAAGTCAAACTTACTTACCTCTAAAGTCAAACCATTAAAAATAAAATAGTTAAAAGTGATTTTAGCTTCCTACCAAAAGTCACACAGGGTTAAAACCCCATGGTTAAAAGACATGGCTCTTTTTTCCGGGAGGAAATACGACAATGTAAGTATGGATTCACATGTTAGGTGCTTCTGGAACTTTTCTTAATCCCTATTGTAGAGATGAGGAGAGACTGAGCTTCCTTTTTTGCATTGCTCTTTGTAATCTTGTTTTATATTGAGTGTTCAGCTGCTCTTGCTTCCTTCAACAGGCGCATGAATGACAAACACGTAAACCAAACGTGTACACACACACACACTTTCCTTTCACTCTGGCATCTTGCCTACACTGCAGAACAGCTCCTGGTTCATTGCTGCTGCAAAACCATGGCTGGCAATGCTTCAGTAGCATCTAACAAGTCTATGTGCCAACAGTTGCGAATGAAGACAAGGATGCAGCATTTGTCTGCATCCGCTGCCTTTCCCCAGGAAGACTGACAACTAGGAGTTCTCAACGTCCTACAAAAAATTCTGGTTGCTTGTCCAACGTATTCCTCTTATTATCCTTCTCTCAGCTACACGTGAACTTCTACTGAAGCCAGCAGCAGGACCTCTGACTTAGCTGGGAAGAGAATTGAGGATGTTTGGGTTGCCTTCCTGTTAATGCTGATGTGTCATTCATTTCCATTTCATTGAAATGTTATGACTTTCAGCATTTTAATGTAATTTCAGTGGGCATAGTCCAGTCCAGAGTTCAAACCTAAAACTTTTTTTATGTGAGCTTTTATTTTTTTAATATATTCTTCAATATATTTTATTCAAAACTAGATGATTCCAAGGTCATGTAGCATCAGAAACCTAGTCTTCTTCAGCAATGCATGGAAAACACGCAAGTAAATTAAACTGTAAAGTGAGTGAAACTGAATTTCTAGGAAGGGCAGAAAAGGGCCTTGCCCCGCTTTAGTGCCAAAACGGGCAGAGGAGTCAATGAGTTCTCTTTTGACTCAAACAAAACCAAGGGGACATTTGGAGTGGGGGAAGGCAAAAAGAAGTTTCAGTTCTTTGGGGGATCCAAAAAGGCCATTTGGTGCTGAAATGAAATATTTAGTTATGGGCTTTTTCCAGCAGGAGCAGAGAAAAATGCAGATTTGGGATTAGGTTCACTGGGGCGAACCAGGAGTCTGTGACAAACACCCACAGCAGAGATGTTGATGATAATGGCACTAGAGCTGGAGATGGTCCACTGACGCCCCAGCCTGGACTCTGCCTGTGTCCACCCAGCTGACATGTAGGACCTTTTGTTTAACAAACCCAGATCTGGGCACTTGCCACAGACTTGACCTTGTGGTTTCCAGCAGTTCGCAGAGCTGCTCTGGAAAGTCCCTCGAAGCTTGGGGGAAAGCCACCACAGAAAAAGCTGCTGCACTGGAGACAAATTAGCTGGATCCCACCTCTCCTGTCCTGGGTGTGGACACTCAAGCAGTTAATTTTCATAGGAATTAAATTATTTTTGAGACCTCTCTGTTGCTTTAAAACATTGTTGAAATTGGCTGAGTCCTCTGCTACATACTATTACAAAACCCTGTGATACTCTTTGATGCACATAAATGTTTTGTGCGTATTTTCTGAATTTTTCTAAAAACCCTCTTTTCCGCCTGCTGTTTCAAGGAGGATTGTGTGCTCCAAGACAGGGGAGGATGTTGCCAGCGTGAGACCGTGTCCTGCAGTATTCCTTTCTTCTCAAATGCAGAAAGTTCTGAAGGACGTTTTTTCTGCAGAGCTCCCTGCTTGGAGATGTGAATTAAATCCAGGAAAATATAGATAAAGTCCAAAGATCATTCCATAAGAAAGAGATGAAAACAAGTGCATGATACAGCCATAGAAAATGTAAAAGACTAAATAAATTCCTCATTGACGTGGATGCCAGGTTGTGCTGCAAAGGGGATGAATTTGGCTCAGAAGCCGAACTGCAAGTTTGCAGCCTCCCCAGGGCTTTGGTTCTGTTGCAGTGGCTCTGTGTCGCTGTGAACGGTGCTTCCTGGGAACTGCGCCTTCCCCAAGCAATTCTGCAGCAGCGCAATTCTATATTTAATCAATTCAGGTATCTTGAAATACCTCATTGCCCAGCGTGAACGTCACTCCACAGACCCAGAGATCGAGCGAATGTACTTGGGCCCCATTCACAAAAGTTAGACATCCCTCCGTAGAAGAGCAGAAGGTGGGGCACAGATGAAAGGAAGAAAGAAAATATTGTGTCAGACTTTTCTTCCCTTTTGTAAGGTGATAAAACTTGGGGGAAGTGTTTTGTTTTATTTTTTTTAATACTCACCTCTACTTGACTCTTGGAAAACAAAAGGGCATGTTGTATTCAGGCTGAACAGTTTTAGATGTAATGGTAACTTAAAGCAATCTCATGTTTGTGTCAGGAAGACAATAGAGCAATAAAATCAGTGAATGCAGAGGTTTTATGGATATCACATCTACACAAATTCCCTTCATTTCTCATGGTGAAATTGGGAATGAGAACTTTCTTGTAAATGTGATACTTAGTAAAGCACAATACACCCTCACAAGAACGCTATCACAATACCAAGGGTTTTTTAAAAAGTAAATCTTCGTCTTAGAGTGGAATATCTCCAGCTGACTCAACATTTTGCTTACTGCTTTTAACTTGTGAAGTGCATATCAGTACTTTGCTCTTTGTAACTGTTACAGAAGCTGTATATAATAGCTAACAGATATCAAATAATTAACTTTACATGAAGACAATGTTGAAAAGGGACTCCTTTTGAAAAATCCCACTAAACGGGGAAGATGGTACTTTTAGCATCTCAAAGACCCTTATTCTGCCTGCAGGAAAAATTACTGTTTACTTCAAGAGGAGTACATGAAAAATTAGTACTTGTCTGCAGATGGAAATGTAGTATTTTAACATAAGGTATTAATTCACAAGAATTTAGTGACAACTGGTCATATATTTCCTTAAGATCATCTTAAATTGATTGATAACGGGTTTTAATTAACCCCAGACAAGGATTTCTTCAGTGCAGTTTCCGTCGGTGTAAGTAAGTTGTTGCAAGTACATGTCTACAAGGCTTTGGGCTGTAACCAGCTTGTTAGGCCAACAGGCAGGGGATCTTGATCCTGTACTAGATCTGATGGATATCACTGGGATTGTCCTATAAGATGAAGTCATTTTCCCTGTACAGTTCGCTGTGTAGGACTGGGGCCTCCAGTCCCGCTCTTCAGCAGGGCTCGGGGAGCGTCCTGTGAGACAGGAGGAGACCTTGACTCTGCCGGCATCGGTGGGAGCAGAAATCACCCAGGACCTCTGCGGGTGCTGCGAAGCAGTATCTCCGCAGCAGGACCTCTTCATGCAGTCCATGGCAGTGGATAGATGGGTGCTTGCAGGGCAGCATCTTCCTTTCAGTCCCGCACAGCTTCCTTCCCTTTCTGGAAGGAAATGGTACAGATTTGGTCTCAGCTGGACTGAATAGCTTCCTTTGAAAATGCTGAGGTAGATAATTTCAACTGGTTTTAATGAAACCATCTGAAACACTGCTAAAGGCAAAGGCACGTTTTTTTCAGTTTATTATAATGATATTGTTAATATTATGATTGTATCCATTACAGAAGTTTCCTTTAAGGTTACCCCAGTTTAGATTAATCACCATCTTGTTAGCTGCATAAAAACATACTCTACTGTAAGATCTTACGGCCCAAGAGGCATTACAAATAATGATAATAAACAAGTCCTTAGGATTACTTTAAGTGAAAAATTCAAAGCTGGAAAAATTCAGTTAACACTATGATCATGAACTAAGCTACCATTATTGTAAGTATTGTATTTTACATACGGACATGTAGGGCATAAAGGTACTTACTTTTATTTCTGTTGTGTAAATTCAAACGTCATTCAAAAATTATTCCTTTCACAGGTATCTTCAGTGGAGGGGCAATAATTTGCATGAACACTTGGGAAAACCAATCTGAATGCATTAATTTTGCAGTTTAGCAAGAAAGAGCAAAACTCCATTGAAATAGCCTGTCTTCAGGACACCAGCATGAAATTGTATTAAACAGCTTTTGCTGCTAGTGCTGTTGAGAAGAAAAGCAAAACCTCAATAAATTAATGCACCATAACAACAGTCTTACTAAAAACAGAGTTTGTACATTTGATTTTCAGGACTGTGCTCAGTTCATCATTTAAGGCAACGCTTGGCATCACTGGAACTGTTGTACAGGTTGCTGAATCAGAGACCCTGGCACGTTCTGCATGGTCTTGGGCAAATTATTTTACCTTTCTGTGCTTTTGTTTCCCCTGCCATCTCTTGCCTGTCTTGTCTGCTTAGTCTGGACTGTAAATCTCCAAGACAGGCATTCTCTGTGTGTGTGTGTGGTCAGTGGAAAGTCCAACCGAGTATCAGTTCAGCTGCAGCCCCTGTGCATTGCTATAATACAAATACAAATACTACCTCTTATCAGAGGCATAAATGCAGTGTATCATACTTAGCAAAACCAAAGTCCTGATAATAGGATCTCCCTCTAAAGCATCTACTCTAAAATCTCAGTGAGATGGGCAAACTGCCAATTAGTTATGTACTTATATTAGCAAGCATGACATTTGGAAGAATATACATTAATGATGTTTTGTTGCAGTTCTAGCTCACATTTAAGCGGGATTATTCAATTTCATAGCTGCTGGTTTTTGTCCCAGGATGCTACACAGACAAAGCTACATGCTTCGTGATGGAAAGGTCAAGCTCAGACTGTCCACTTTCCAGACAGAAGTGTCAGCTGGTTGGGAACAGGAGATGCAGAAAAACGGAAACCAAAATTGTGTTACTAGCTGATTCCATTTTAAAGATCACCTGCAAAATAAAAACACCACTCTCCGTCAAAATAAACCAAGGCAAGCTTGTGCCTTTGTAATCAGGGTTTTTAAATGCTGTCTGTCTTGATCTTTCTTGCTCTTACATCTAAAATTTCTCAGATAAGCAAATCTTACAGAAATGGCAGCTGTTGCAGGAGGTATTGCAAGCTTGGGGAAGTTCCTATCAGTGCAGTTGTGTGCCACCCAGCATCGAGTCATTTCTGTAAGGCGGAAAAGCAAACCAAAAAAGAGATTAATTTAGTATTTTTCATTCAGACACATTTTTTCTGTCTGGAGAGACCCTGTTCAGTTTGTTTGTTTATTTTTTAAACACATATGCAGTTGTGGAAAGTTTCCATCATTTCTTATCCTCATTTTCTAGAGGGATTACACAGTTAACTGCATCCAGGATTAGCTTCTTATTTCAGGGCTCCTTGTTCCTTCAGATTCTTGCTTAAGATATTTTTCACAGCTCAGAGCATAAAAGCCCAGTTTGTCCAAGTAGGTCTACTAATGTGATGCTCCCATGGAAGAAGATGGTCGCCTCCCTGCTGATGGATATATTCTGACGGAAACCACTCAAGCCAGCAAACATTTGGCTGCCTTTAAAAAGGGGGGAAACCCACTAAAGCCAGCAAACATTTGGCTGCCTTTAAAAAGGGGGGAGGGAGGTTTCAGGTGCTGGGGCACCTGCTAGCAAACCCCTCCGCCTGGCTGTGGCAGGAGACCCTGCCCCGGTGCGCAACCAGCCGGGGCAGTGCGTGAGGGAGTTAAAACGAAGCACGTGTAGGACTGGTTTTGGGGGTCGGAGTCAGAGGAGCGACACGGCTAAAACGCTCCGCTTAGCTTGATGCTGCTGTTAGGATGCCTAATAAATATTTATAGCCCCTCACCGGGGAAGTGATTGACAGCACGGGGGCAATCCCC
>NW_010531198.1:7041-10410 GCF_000687285.1 Phaethon lepturus | reverse complement strand
CCAACCTAGTGATTCTGTGATTCTATAAAGCTGAATTAAACCTTTCAGAATGCAAATGTGTAGCTGTATGTTGATTAATCAATTCTTTAAAAAACTACAAACTTTACAGTAAAGCTGACACCCTTAACCGGCCTACAACTCTTTGTTCTTTGATCTGAATGTTTTCCATAAAAACTAATACATAGTTCCACAGAAGCTTTTTAACATACGCATGAATCCTGCTAATTTTCTTTTACTTATTTAAAAAAAAAAAACCTTTCCTGCCTTTATTATATATCATTGAGTATAGTCTCAATTATTTACCTTTTCTCTTTATTTTATTTTCACTTTTCCCCTCATTTAAAGAGGGTTTATTTTGCTTTTTTTCAGTTTGATCTGAGGAAGCGAGGCTTCAGTAGTCAAGATCTGTGTGTGTGGTCAGGATTGATCTTACCTAAATTTGGTCTGTGTGGAAGTCTATGTCTGGGCGAGTCACCCTAGGCTCCCTGTATAGTCATCGGAGAGAAAGGCATCTTAAGAGGTGGTTTGTCTGGCCTATTCTAGAATAAACTTTTAGATAAGAGGAATTACGCTCTAGCCTCTGTGATTGTATTTATAACAACTTTATTGACAGTTAAGAGAGCCTGGAGAGATTGTCTTTGTTGTAGACATCTGTACTATCAACTACATTTAGCCAGTTAAATCTCTCCCTGTCTCTGCATGAATTCCCCCACTCCTTCCACCCCAGTAAGTCTTTAACAATTTTGCCACTTTCAAATATATTTGACAGAGGAGAAAAAAATCTCAAAGCTATTTAATACCTGCAAGTTCTGTGCAAAACAAAGGCTGGGAGGAGCATTCTACTACTATCTACATGCAGGAAAGCTGCAGACATAAGACAGCTATAGACGTGAAACAAACTGTAAGAGAAACGTTATGAATGCCATAAACTCTTATTCAGAATGAAAAATACAAAAAAAAGATGCAAAGCCATTGGGCACAATCAGTCTTCATTACATCTGCTACTTGTTTAATTTATAAAGTATTTCCAATAATTTTTATACTCATGAAAAAGAATTCACTGATTGAGAGGCAGTATAACAGGATATTGACCACTAGAATGTAATTAAGCAATCTCTAATAAAATGCATCTGTGGAACTAGCAGTTTACAATCTAGGAGAAAATATGTCCATTTGCTAATTCAGAACCAGATTTTGTTTCATTTGTTCAAAGAAAAAAGCAAAGTTAATAGGGTAGGAGGTTCAGTGACCTTTCTATGAAGTGAAAACCACAGTAATTCTAGCCCTGAATTTAGAAACTATGTATGAGAATAATTTTCTCATATTAATAAAAATAAATGCTAACATGAACATCATCAAGAAAAAAAATAAAAGAATTAAGCCTGACTTCATGTAGTAGTTTTTATTTTTACTGTTTGAGCATCATCATATTAAAGATGATAAAAGTAGGCATACTGTAATCAGCTACTTGATATGCCATTTTACCACTGCTGCCCTCTGCTGTATGGAACATTTTCCAAGTGTTTGTGTTTCATACTAAGCTGGTGAAAGATTAGTTTTAGAGCTAGATATTCCAGCGCATATGCCACATTGCTTTTGTTTATTCCTTTAATTTTCAACGAAGTTTCTTTGGCAACAGAGGACTGTGAATTTTTCAGTATGACTTGAAACTATCAAAGTAAATAAATTATTATCAAAGATGATACAAGATATATAGAAGAAATGTATTCTCAAATTTGTTTTGTAAAGTAGAATGACTTACTTCAAGACATATTTTGACTCAGTTAAACATGCTGCAATACCCATGGCACAAATGTTAATGTCTTGTTAAATGTCATCTCTCAATGAACATTATAAATAAGGAGGCAGTAAGAACAGAATAAAATCCAACATGAACTGTCTATGAATTCATATCCTTCTCTCAGTACAGTTTGTCTCCAATATTTCTCTCTTTGTCTCTTTCTTTTTTAATCCATCCACGCATCCATCTGTCCATCTCAGGAGAAAGTGCTATTCTTATATGTCATATTCCCCAAAACAATAAACCTATTAACTGGGAAAATGTAATGTGCACTGCAGGGTAGCCCAGTTACATTATCATGAGGTAATACACCTTTGCAAGCGCACCCTCAAATGGGTACACATCAAACTACGCATGCAATTAGCTAATCAAAGACATAGTCAACTATGTGATACTTGTCACAGAATCTTAACAATACCCCCAAAATAAAACATTTTTTGATTTTCCAGCACAAACTGTAGCTGAGGCTCCTCAGTAATTTGGCCATAATTCACAATTATGAGGCATTTTTTTCTCTTCCCATGCATTTTGTGAAGAATTCATGCTTTTCTTGAAAACCCTGCAAAAGTCCATTGCTTTTGTTAATTTTCTTCTGTTTAATAAAGCTCAGGATTTTTAATTAATTTTTGACTGGAATAAGCAACAAACTGCAAGGCAAACCTTATGAAGAGAAGGATGGGAAGTGAAATGAAAGGAATAACCCAAAAGACACCCAGAGCAGAGGACCATAAGGGCTAAGAAATGCTCCACTGGCTCTAAGCAATGTTTTACCTAGCTTAGCGTTCTGTCGCGACAACAGAGAACGCTATTTAGACAGGGCATGCAGGCCTGACGCTGTCTGTGGTCTGTTCCTCTCACGTACCCACGCAGGATGTGGGTAGTACACCACACTCTTGCGTAGCTGAAGCTTAATGTACATAAGTGTGTTTTTTTTTAGCAGAACTAGCAGAACCCTTTCTTTTCCTTATGTATTTCTGAGCAAGTACCGGTAGCAGACATTTGATTTAGTTAGCTACCTTAATATAACACTGCTCCTGGAATCATTCAGTTGTTTTGTAGGTCATTTTAACTTTGGTATTGATGCATAAAAGGCAGTAATCTGCAACCGTTTTCACCCTTCTGCCTGTATTGGGTTTGCATGGCAAGGACTTGGTAGCTGGGGGGCTACGGGGACGGCTTCTGTGAGAAGCTGCTAGAAGCTTCCTCTATGCCTGGCAGAGCCAGTGCCAGCCGGGCAAGAGCCGGTGCCAGCCGGCTCCAAGACGGACCCACCGCTGGCCAAGGCTGAGTCGATCAGTGACGGAGGTAGCATGGGAAGGTAGCATTTAAGAAGCGTGGGCGGGGAGTGCAATGGCTACTTAAACCAGGGAGAGGAGTGAGAATACGTGAGAGAAAAAACTCTGCAGGCACCAAGGTCAGTGAAGACGGAGGAGGTGCTCCAGGCGTCGGAGCAGAGGATCCCCGGCAGCCCCTGGGGAAGCCCACGGGGAGGCCGGCTGTGCCCCTGCAGCCATGGAGCTCCACGGGGGAGCAGATCTCCACCCGCACCCGGGGAGGGCCCCACGCCG
>NW_010531198.1:0-7010 GCF_000687285.1 Phaethon lepturus | reverse complement strand
AGGCCGTGACCCCATGGGAAGCCCGTGCTGGAGCAGGCTCCTGGCAGGGCCTGTGGCCCCGTGGAGAGAGGAGCCCCGGCTGGAGCAAGTTTGCTGGCAGGACTTGTGACCCCGTGGGGGACCCGGGCTGGAGCAGCCTGTTCCTGGGACTGCACCCGTGGGGGGACCCAGGCTTAGGACTAGTGAAGCTGAGGGAAGGGAAACACCTTTATTTCCAAGAGTCCTATTCCACAGCATGTTCACCATAAGCAGAAGTTAAAAGGCAATGTCTCTTGCTGCTGACATGAGAGCAAGCTCTAAATACAGATTCGCCTGGTGGCTAGATAAGCATTTTAAAGGAATTCAGTCAAACTCCAAATAAACGCTGCGTGGATTTACCACAGTTGCAGATGAACAATGCATCCTGTGTTCCTGAAGAAAATCATGTTTCTGAACATTTTCTTGGTGTCTTGGGGAAGATTGTCTATGAGTTGTTACTCATTTCATGCAGTACTCAGCTCAGAAAAGTCAGAGTTGGTATTGCTTCCTGTTGTGTATATCTTAGGAGAATTATGAGAAAACCTTTGTGTTAATAATTATTTATAATCCAGATATTTTCCACAGAGCTTCATTAATATTACAGACTGAAATATGACCTTAGACAGAGTGTGAGCAGTTTCATTTCTAAAGGATAACACTTCAAGTTGATGACTGACAAGTTTTACTTGACTCTCTCCTAAGTTTTCCTAAGGAATGGATGCTTGTTTGAATGACTACTCTTTCTGCCTCTCACTCTGAACCATTTAATCCTCCTCCCTTCCTAAAGTCCCTATTTTTCCAAATGCTCCTTGTTAATAGGTATCTAACCCATTAAATGCAATCTTGGTGCACTTAAGAAAATACCATGTCCTCAAACAGGAACACTTAAATTAAATTGCTGACTTTCAAGCTGTTTACAGAGAAGTAATTTTCCTTTTAAGTTGCTGTCTTTCAGGTTTCAGCTAGCTCCATAGAAACAATGGATACAGTTCCCTTTGTTTTTCTTCTGGCTTCTTTAGTATTATAGTGGATTTCGACTTGGAAACACCATTAGTCTAAAAGCAAAAGACATTAAAACTGTATATGTAGTGAGTCATGGGAAACATGAGCTTATTGTCTTTATTTTTTGTAGTGACTGCTTCCAGCTGTTGCTAATACACCAATAATAATACAGGAATAATGTAGTGAGAGTGTTTATATGTAAGACAGTGACATAGCACGTCATGCTGACAAAGGGTTGAGAAATGCTGCACAAATAAGGGAGTCACTGCCCAATGGAGTTTAGAGCTGTTACTTATTGCCTCAAGAACACATTAAAGCTGTTTTAGGTACAACTACTCTTATGCTCTCCAAGATCTCTGAGTTTGTACCGAAACAGGAACTGCCTAAGCTAGGAAGTACTGGACATACTCCTAGACACATCCTACCTTGTCAGTCCTGGCTGATTCTGGTGGCTTTGGCTGCTAGGGTAATATATCAAATATATTACTTCCACTATTAACATAGTTCATGAAAGAGCTGCTCTGGAGTGAGCCAATGTGACAAAAGACTAGCTAAATATTAAAACTTTGTAGACTCAAGTTATATATTCTTATTTGTCAGCATGATTTCAACTGCTGTTTACTAGATAAGGGATAGCTGAACTGACAGGCACCGAGACATTCACAGCCACAGTGAGCTCAGCATGATTTCAACTGCTGTTTACTAGATATGGGACAGCTGAACTGACAGGCACGGAGACATTCACAGCCACAGTGAGTGCTGTGAGCCCCTGAAGCAGTGCTGCACACAAGAGTGTGTACAAGAGTACAACCATGCCTTGCCGTGGGCATTTGCAGAAGTGTGACAGTAAACACAGTACTACACGCTAGAATAGACGAAAAGCTAGCAGCACTAGGTTGCACCTAGCTTCTTGAGGGTGGTAAATTCGACTCCACATCAGCATAGCCAACCTTTGTTCTGTTAGTCTGCCTAAAACATGGTCTTTGCCTGTGTAAAGACATTGGCCAATAGTTTCCTTTACAGTACCTATGTTCCCCATCATGATCCCCATCGTGGGCATGGTGGTGTTGGGTTGACAGTTGGACTTGATGATCTTAAAGGTCTTTTCCAACCTTAATGATTCTATGATCTGCAAGATAAAATGCTCTGTTGTTTGACAGGGATGCACTGGGGTCATCACTGATGTAATTTTAATGTTCCTTTCATCAAGAAAATGGCCATTCATACTTTTAATTCTAACAGTCCTCTTCTGGTGGCTATAACCTAGACCGCTATGTAACAGCACAAAATCCCAGCAGCTCAAAAAGGAACATGGCCTTATCCCCAGAGAGGAAACTGGAGAGAACAGTGGTACACCTGGACACTTGTCCCATGACATTTTCTTTTAATGTTCATAGGAAGTGAACATTTTTAAAATTCAATTTCCAGCCTTGTCTATAACTCAAATTGGGAAGTCATCGAGGATATTACCCATGACTAAGAACCTTAAACTGATAATGTAAAACACCTTCATAAGTAGTTAGTTTAATAAAGAATCCATTTAATTTGATAAGAATGGAACTCTTAAATCACGTTTCACAGAGGACCATACATGAAACATTAAGAATGACAACAGCATAATAAAAAATATTATCAAGACAAAGAATTCATTTAGAGTTTGATTACATACTATTGTACAAATGTAGAAGACAGCTGCAACACTATCACTAAAACCTACAAAGCTTTCATTTTTAATTTGCTAATTGAGACAATGAATATTCATGATCTCAAACTTGTAGCAATTCCGCAGTTCATTTGTCTGCTACGTGATTTGCAACTTTGCCATAAAAATCCAGACGAATAGAAAATGTCAAAGAAAACTAGCAGACTGTGCAAATTTCCCTTCTTCACACATTGCTTTTTACTCCCTATGCAGTAATACAACGCTATACTGAAGAACCTGCTCAGACTTAAATTCATGTCCTTTTGAACAGGGAAAGCAACTGACTACAGAAGTTGTTTATCATTTAGAGCTCTGTATTAATTGTACCTTTCTCTGATTCACCACAGTTGAGAGAACTGGCTTTATATTTTTTGCTAAAAAAAAAGGCACTTGCAATTGCCCACTATTTTTCTACTACAAACATAAACCAAAGATAAAACAGTAAAATTACTGAACATACCAAGTATTGCCATGATAACTGTGTTTTGCTTTCGTTTGGCAATAAGTCTAGATTACTTTCTTAATGGTTTCATATAAGGCATTGTATTAATGTTTAATATACAAAAAAACACTTCCAATAAAAATAAAAATGTGCAATTAAATAATGAGTGCTTCAAACTGTGTAATTTGAAAAGATATCTTTATCCATAAGTTATTCATCTGTCAAATTAAATGTTATAGTTATTTGTTACCACAGCTTTTTAACCATGTTTGTTTTGTTTAATAATACATTGTGGGACATGCCCAAAAGATAGAATTATTGAAACCTCTGCTGAAGTTGTAAGACGATGATGAATTTCACTGACAAAAGTGTTTCTATAAGTGCAATTTATGCCATTCCAAAACCAATTTAAATATAGAAAATAACTCACTGGTTGGGACCAACATTTGCCATGTAAAATCCATCACAACGGATGTCTCAATTCCCTGAGACATTTTCTCAGGGAAAGACAGATACATCAGTACATCAGCTAGATACTCACAAATATTGGACTTGAATTCACCAGTACACCTCATCTGTCATATTTATATAAGGTTCCAGTTCTGCCAGTCACTGCATGATATGCAGCACAGAGCACTTGACTAGAATGAGCAGAGCCTACCCAGAGCACAAGTAAACCCAGCTTACATCAGGCAAGCCTCTGTTTTTAGCAGCAGTGAATTTCAAATAAATTTCTCAGGGAGCAGCTGTACATGGTTACAGGTTTGCTTCTATGTAGGTTTCTTATTTCAGTTTTGAATGTGATATTTAAATTGTTTCTGCTAAACTTGAAAAAAAACAGGCTAGAGTATCATTTATTGTGACATAAAAACACTTTGCATTTTTCATTTTAAACTGACTAAAAGTAAAGCTACATTTCAATGAATATGAGGGTGTCTATGCAGTAGACTGAATCAAAGTAATGATTGATTCAATTTTGTGTACAAGCAAGGATAAAACCTGAATCTAATTATGACTGGAAATAGTCACTGTTCCTTGACTTTTTTAGTTTCCAGGCAGGAAAAATATAGCAACCAAAGAGCAAGAAAGCATATTACTACAGGGACTTTTGTCTGGTCCAAAGATATTCTTTCTTTTGCATTTACAGGCACAAAAAAACCCCAAACAAAACAAACCTAACTCCCCCCCCACAATCAATGGCTATAAAGCTCTTAACAATATAAGAAAATATATACTCACAAAAATATATTCATAACAAACAGAATCCTAAAATCCTGCCCTGTGGGTTACTAGTATATTCATGTACAAACATCATTTTCTTCAGCGACTTAACAACTGGGTTCAGCTGCCTTTTAAACTGTGTCATGACTTGGGTTTCACAGCCATACAGTTAATAGCACATCAGGAAACCAGCAATTATTGACATTGTTCTACAGCTCTCTCCAACACTCCTGTTACTCTTAACTTTCTCATGTTCCTGCAAAATCCTTTCTCTAGCTACTGTAATTACCTCCACAAGTCCAGCTGCCAATTTCTTCTCCTTCAGTTTGTCTACTTCATATCTAAAACATATCTGTTAGCTGTTCATCAAGCTGTAACTTTAGTTCTGCCCGCCTCAACAAATGCAATCTTTTGGGATAATGCCCAGCTAAGAATTTCAGAAAAAAAGATCCTCAATCTTGGACAAGATTGGACAAAAGATTAAATTTACAGTGGATTTATTTATGCATTTATTTCTATTTCTTTGAAATAGAAGGATTACAAGACCTTTGAAAGGGAAAAAAATTACCTTTTGAAGTCAGCTTCTTCTCTGAAAATTTGTACCTGTTATTGTTAGAATGGACACTCTTGGGGGTGATTGTCTTGATTGAAGACGTATTGCATAGTATTGGGAGACCTGGGCTCAGATCAGGAGGTCTTACATTCTTAGGGTACAAGCAACACTGGAAATAATTCTTCTCGACTTTTTTGAATGTGAAATAACTCTTCCTGTGTAAAGTCCCTATCTCATATTTTCCCTTTATAGCAGATTTTTTAATTTCCAAGTGTTCAACACAAAAGAGAAGAAGTATTCTTTAGAAAGTTCAAAATATTAATTGATGCAGAATTTGCCACAGATGTGTAGGAAAGCTTGATTCTGATCCTAAGAAAGGAATTTAGCTGCAGAATAAGATAGCAAATTCTTCTGAAAGCAAGTGTGATAGACTTTGTGTTATGCAATTGAAAATAAAATGGTTATTTCTTTACATAATCTTTTTATTACTGTTGTGATTTAGCCCCAGCTGGCAACTAAGTACCTTGCAGCTGCTCGCTCACTTCCCCCCCAGTGGGATGGAGGAGAGAATTGGAAGCATAAAAGTGAGAAAACTCGTGCGTTGAGACAAAGACAGTTTAACAGGTAAAGGAAGAGACATGACGCAAGCAAAGCAAAACAAGGAATTAATTCAGCACTTCCCATGGGCAGGCAGGTGTTCAGCCACCTCCAGGAAAGCAGGGCACCATCACGCATTACGGTTGCTTGGGAAGACAGATGCCATCACTCCGAACATCCCCTCCCTTCCTCCTTCTTCCCCCCAGTCATGCTGAGCATGACATCATACGGTATGGAATATCCCTGTGGTCAGTTGGGGTCAGCTGTCCCAGCTGTGTCCCCTCCCAGCTCCTTGAGCAACCCCCCACCTTCTCACTGGTGGGGTGGTGTGAGAAGCAGAAAAGGCCTTGACTACTGACTGCTCGGCAATGACAAAAACATCCCTGAATTATCAACACTGTTTTCAGCACAAATCCAAAAGACAGCCCCATACTAGCTGTATGAAAGAAGAAATTTAAGAAATAAAGAAAATTAACTCTATCCCAGCCACAATTACTCAACATGAAACCCATATGATATAATCCCTTTTTGTAATCTGGAAAAAAGTAACATGAACCTAGGGGTGTAAACTACTATGTTAATATAAAAGTTTCTATTATTATAACAAAACAGTCTTTGACTTAATAAGAATTGTAGTGTTTCCCACTCATTTCAAATTCTTTGAATTGAATAACAAACATCTGGTATATAAAGTAAAAAGTAACATGTAAAGTACTAATGGGATAAATGAGAGAAAAACACAGTCTACGTCTAATAGATGATTTGCCTCAAAATTCCTACAGCCATGTTCTGTCTGTGATAAAGTCAGTTTCATTAATATTTATTCAAACCTGTTCAGTAAACATCTTCCAGCCAAATGAAGGGATAAGCACCTAAAGCAGAATTTGTTTAAACAATCTTAGTTATTCACAAAACACCAAGCCTTATGCCCAGTAATTTCTTCAGTGTAATTATTTAATCTACTTGCATCAGCCTTTTTGTATTCATTTTCCTTTCATTTGCTCCTACAGCATACACATGTTGAAGCATGCCTATTCAGAGGCATTGAATTAAACAGTGACATTACTTGCCTATCAGTTCTGGGATGTCAACAATCTTGGCAGGCTTACATCTTCTAAACATTTTCAAGAGATCAGTACAAGCTTCAGAAGGGGGAAGGAGATGTACAAACTATGTAAATCCAGGTATTTCATTCTTTTGTTTTCTTTACTACAGCATGCATGAGGTATAAAGTATTGGTTGGAAAGGCAAAGCTTCACTTACAAAAAGGCTTCTCAGTTGTTTGAATTGATTTAGAGCATATGTGCATGTATGCACATGCAATTCTGTAGAAGTGGTAGCATGGCTGTGAACCTTTTTTAGATAGAATCAGAGCATATGTGCATGTATGCACATGCAATTCCGTAGAAGTGGTAGCATGGCTGTGAACCTTTTCTAGATAGAGTCAATCATGGAATCTTTGGGTTGGAAGGGAC
>NW_010531197.1:42699-53280 GCF_000687285.1 Phaethon lepturus | reverse complement strand
TGGCCTCCAGCCAGGGTCATCCCACCACAGCACAACAGGTCACACACAGAGGGAGAAGAAACAGTTTTTTAGGAGCCTCCATTGCGAGGGAACAGGAGAAGGGAAACACAAAGTCTCAATTTACTTGTCTTTTCCAGTGCAACTTTTAAGTTGTGTGTATTTTAGATAGCAATAGGCCAGCATGCTATTCCAATTCCCATCTAAACTATGAACTTGTAGCAGATTTGAGGCAAAGTCCAAAGGTGTGGAAATAAAGGAGGGGCGGGGAGGAGCATCTATGAATTACTTTACTGTTGTCATGCTACTTACATGAGAGTCATCATACATGTAGGCCTTTTTAAAGGAAATATAGCTAAAAATCATATCGCATTGCAGTGTAATGATGCAGCATATACTGATGCGGTTGCCAAGCAGATAAAGGTAGAAATGATTAGCTCCACCCCCTGAAAAGTCACCTGAAAATAAGTACAGAATGTCTCTGCTCTCTCAGTAGAAACAAAATGGGGCACAAATCGACTTGTTGGATACAGAGAAGCAAAGTAACCATGCTAACACAAAGCAAAACATGTTAACAGGTCTACTTTTATCACACTTCTATCTTCCTGGACTTGGCAGGAGTGACTGAATGACAGATGATCATGGGTTGGGGGGTTGGAATGGGAAGGAGAAGGGGAAAATGTCAAAAAGCTATACCTTTGCTTTTTTTTTTTTAACTTCCCAAATAATCTAATTTATACACAGGTTTTAAAAATTGCCTGGTCATTTATCTCCATGGCATATTTAGGGTACCTTATTCTGTATGCAAGTTCCCTTACATCACTGCAGCCCTGGCACTGTTACCTGGGCTAATGCATGATGCTTTTAAAGCAATGATATTACCAGGTCAAGATGCTTGATGTCAAGCTGCGCACACCCTGATCTGTCAGCCTAGTTCTTTGTATGGCTTTATTGCCCAATAGACACAAAACAAGTGCCACCTTCTGTGCTAAAAGGAGAGTGTTGAATGTATTAACTGGCCCACAACTCAATTCATTTAGGTCACCTGGCCAACTACTTAAATTATTGGTTCCTCCAGGGATTTAATTCCTTTTTTTAATTCACGGATAACCTCAATATTGTCAACAGTGTATTGAAAAGCAACCATTTAAGAACCCTTGCAATGCTGTGCAGAAGAAATTGGTCAGTAAATATGAGCAGCCCCTGGCTTTTTGGTAGTTAATGCCACTGATTACACTAAAGACTTCAGCCTTCAGTGAAATATGCTGGAATAGTTCAGCCTGCTGGAGTCCACACTTTTCGGAAAACTGTGTGTGTATATTCTCTACAGAAAGCAAGTGAAATAGATGATCTCCCATGTGCATTCCAGGCTTGTTTTGGCATAATCTCAGGTGATGCCAGGTGGCTAAGACAGGTGTCCAAAAGGAAAGGAATGAGAGAAGTGAAGAAAGGGGACAAGAAAAGGGAGATTGAACTTTTCGCTCTCCTAACGTAATTGGGCCCTGTGGAAAGTTCAGCTCTTCATCTCTTTCAGATTTTGTTCTGGTTTTCACTTGCAAGAAAACTTGTCAAGCTTCTGAATGTTTTCCCAACTGATGTCCCACTGTATGCACTGCCCTAAAGATGGTCTTTCTGTTATGTGGAGATCTTTAATTGAGGGTGGATGTGGGTGTTGCTGGAAATGCAGCATGCTTTCTCCATGTCTGTTGCAGCAAACAGCTTGCTTGCCTGGGTTGCTTGTGTGACTAAGGTAAGTTCTCTAAATGTTTAGAACTAGCAGCCTAGAACCATTATATGCCTGAAAATTGCTCTTCCTACTAATGTCTCCTAGGCTTGTGAAACCTGACTTTTCCCCTCACAATATCCTACAGTTCTACAGTGCTCTACCATCTTCCCTGTACAGAGTCATTGGTTTGACATTGTCCGCCGCTCCTATGCAAATTAAGACCCTGCTTAAACAGTTTAGTCACAGTGTGGTCTAGCCCGCAAGGAATTTTAAAACAATTAAGTACCAGCTGAATTGGAAGGCTTTTTATGATTCCTTGCCATATTACATCTTCAGTCTGCACCTCTTAAGTTAGCTAAACCTTCAGCCAGTCCCACCAGACCATCAGCTTTACTCTTCTGGAGCTTTTTTTTCTTTTTTTTTTTTTTTTCACCTTGGATTTGACCTGGTCTGTCAGTCTGCCACAAACTGTCCGGATAACATAACTATGTAAGAAAACAGCTCCCTGATTTAGCTGCCATTCACATGGGTCTCTTGCCCTTGTGGTCCAGTTTAGACCTGAGCTTTTCTGATACTGTATTCTCTCAAAGCACAGTGAAATAAGAGATCATAGGATTCCATCTCTTTCTCATGTCATATGTTAGGGGGGGACTATGGTGGGACACCTGTGTGGATATGTGAGCATGAGGAAGAAGGGGAATGGGAGAGAGATTATTTCTCCTCTAGTTTTCTATGTGGATTTCAAAGCAGCAAGGCTGGTTTAGTGTAGTTAGCAAAAGTCCTTGAAGATTCTGACTAGAAATGGAGAGAGGAGGGGGTGAGATTTCCTTTTCTCACTTTTCTCTAAAGCCACCTATGGTTTTGGTTGCAAAAAAGGACAGGTGTGTGAGTGCTCAAACAAATAATTGTTGTGCATACTTTGGAAAGGCATGGAGTGGGAAAGCAGATGGAGCCCCCTTTTCTATTTGTGTGGTGGCCGAGATGACCACTGCTTACCCTCTGTAGTACTTGGGATTTGAAGGGATAATATTCTGCTTCTACTTAGCAATGTTGTTGCATGTGTCAGACACTTTGAACTTTTTTATTTGATGTAGGAATTGCTGCTATAGCTCAATACAGTTGAGTTTCTTGCTTACTGACATTGTAATTATGAAATCCTCTTTCTGGTCCAACCCCACTTCTGTTTGCAGTATGGGCTGCTCACAGCTGTTGGGCAGGCAGCACTTGTGCTGAAATGTCAGGACAGAGACTTCTTCCTGGTGCCTAGAAGGAATGATCTGTTCAAAAGTCTGCTGTTCAGGCTTTCCTCTGCATTTGTGGCTTGAGGGAACTCCTGGTCCAGGATTGCTCAACAGCATGGACTGCAAAATGGATCAGAGTATCCCAGTTCATCTGCTCAGCAATGCAAAGGAAGTTCAGAGATTTAACGGGCAAGGGAAGATAGGAAGCTAGCCAAAGACAGCAGGTATTGCTGGGTATATGAACTCTCTTTCTAGAGTTAATGACTCTGACTCCTGAAGCTGTGATCCATTAGCCCTTTCACAGCAGATAGTGATAAGCAGTTGATGTACTGATCTACTGTTATTACGGTACATGGAAAGACGAAATTAGCTGTAATGTCTAACTGGCTTGAGAAAGAAATAAATAAGTCGTCAAAATGAGTACCAGAAATTTTGCAGTTTTTCTATTGGAAACACTGAAAAATGTGTATATGAACTCTTTAAATGAGAAATGTTCTTTAGGATCCCAGAAGCTTTTGACTAAAACAATTTCTTTGACAGTTTCAGTGTTCCTGTTCTCTAAAACTCAGGGGTAACGCAGGACTGGTACAGCTCTGATGGCAGTAGCGAGACTAGGAATTATCCTGAGTTCAGACAGATGCTCCTGTCTGGATTTTCAAAACCATTTTTCTTTGGGAAAAAAAAAACCTTCCACCCTCTATATTTACAAAATGAAAGATCACAAGGACAATAATTTCATGTAACTGTTTCCATTTTTGAGGATTTTTGTATTTGCCTCTTCACGTTCTTTGGTGACAATTTCATTTTTATTTTAATTCAAAACTATTGCAGGATGGACACTTGGTTTATGGAGTGAGCTTTGCCTTCACTGACGGAATAAAGTGACCATGCTGGTTTATGTGCATAGTGAAGAACAACCAACCACGCTCTAGAGAGGCCTTATAAACACATTGCGGGAACCATGGCTGCATCTGAAGACTCCTTTGTCTGAGCACAAGTGGAGGGAGCACTGTACTGGCAAACACATTTAGTTGTCATGTAGTGAGAAGTGTCTTTACTTGATAAATACTCCAGTGAGGATGTGTGCAGCTGGTACTGCTTGGTTTAACTCCCAGACTGCTCTGCCTTGTGCTGGTGCAGTGGCCAGAGAATTGAGGAGTATAAGCCTAACAGTCTGGTATAAATTTTTAGGAAGCCAAAGTCCATTAGCTAGCGTAAGGTGATAGAAGAAATATTACAGGATAGTTTTAAGAGAAAGAGCTATATGAGTGGCAGCTTAGCAAATATGAATAATAATTGTAGACAGCATATACCTAGTTTAGTTTTAGTTTTGCTAGTAGGACATGGGGTGACTGGAAAAATGCTGGAGGTAAGAAGATGAAGAAATAAGACATGAGGCAAAACTCTCCTTGGACAGAAGTCAGGAATCAGGTCACAAACCAGCTAATAAACATATTTGTTACCAAGAACAAAAGCCAATTTATCTGCTGATAACATTGTTACCTTATCCAATTACCCTGTGTAGACTGAGATAACTTTATATTAGGGATAATTAAAAAAAAAAAAGATTAAAAATCCTGTTCCTCTGATAGTACTCTAGTGTTCTTACAGAGGTCTCCATCTGCACATGTCCTAAAACTTTATATACTCAGAAAAGAGGTGAAGGGATCTGTGTCTGCATGGTTTCCACTTCCTGGTTAGGGAGATGGAAGTGGCTCTACCTAACCAGGTAGGGCCAGCTGGGCATCCCCGCCGGTGAGCCTTGGCATGGAGATGACTCCTCCTCTGGGGCAGGCTGTGTAATTCCACAGCAGATCCCTCCAGGTAACTGCAGATTACTGCTGTTGCACCTGCCTTTTGTACAGCCTTTTATTTCTAGTTACTTGGGCAGCAAGGGCTGCACTCCTTTGGGAAAGCGTTGTGCCCACTACTCGCAGTCATGCTACTGCCCTGCAGATGCCCGTGTGCTGTAACCCCCTCCTTTTCCCCCAGCGTTTCAGATGTTCCCTGGCATTTTGCTGAGCCACCTCGCCAGTGGGCAGCTCTGTATGTCCCTGTATTTCCCTTGCCCCAAACCCCACCACTGTCTCACCTTCAAGATTGCAGATTTCAATCTCTTTCATTGCAAGATGGGTGTCGTTCATTGTGTACCTGCAGTCATGGTCATCTGGTGTGCGCCAGGGTCATGCTCTGCTCATATCACAGGGAGGTACACGTTACCCCCTTGCATGGACGTGCTTCTTTTTGAAGCAAAAGCAAGCAGGAGGCGACCCACAGCATACCCAGCCACTGTCCTTACTGGCAGATTGGAAAAGCTGGCCTGCGAGGTGCATCCCAAAGCTTAGCTGCCTTCAGAGTGGACATATCCCTCTGTGTGTCCTCTTTTGTGCACTGTGAGTGAATGTGTCCTCAGCTAGCTGTCCCCATGACCTGCATGGAAGGGATGTTGCAGGACGTGTTGTGGAGCATAATATATAAGGAAGCTAGTTTGGCTTTTGATGGACTTACTATTAACTGGGAGGTTGCAGATCTCTGCTCCTGTTCTCTACTGCTCCCATTGTCAAGTGACGACTCGGGCCTGGTGCTGGATATGCAGCTTCAGGTCTCTTACTGTGCTGGCTCCATCTGGAGCAGCTGAGTCACTGTGTGCTCCTGCTTCTTATAACCCAATGCAGACACACCTCAGCTAGTGCGGTGTGGAGCTAGCGTTGAGTCCAGCTCAGCTTGTTAACCCTCCACCCCTGTCGTGTGGAAGGTGCTGTACTGTTTCTCACCAGAGCTGGTTCCAAGAGTAGTGAGGGCATGCTAGTATGGGTGCTGAATTTGGCAGCCAGCCACCTGTCAGACCAAGGCTGGCTTGTGCTGGAGTCCTGGCCAGCTGAAGGGCAGGTATCGGGGAGCTGGTCTGAGTGTCACCACATCAGTGTCTCTGCCGTGGAAGAACTCTCTCTAGCTGTGATTAGTGCTGCTGCATTTCTGTCCAAATCCAAAGGCTCTGTGCTCACACCTTTCAGTTTTATGACTAATTTTCCATGCTGTCATAAGGGTCTGACATAAAAGATCTCCTGCCATGTTACATCTGATTGGAGTTGTCATTCAAAGACCTATCATGTCCCAGAATGTGAAATGTTGTTTATCTAAATAAAATCAGTGCTGGCTTTTAAGGCTAAGCACTCCCTCATTCAGTCCTGTGCCGTGGCTTCTGGGACATATGTAGTAACAGGCCATACCATTTCAGCTTTGGGTCTCTCAACTTGGGAAGTGGAGGCTCATGCTTTAATATTCATATTGCAGTCTCAGCCAATGTCCTGTGAAGAGGTGGAGCGTTAAACACAATGCAACACAACGGGAGTGGTGTGCGCTGGATAGTTTGACTTGAATGTTTACCCTCTAACAGGCTGGATTGAAAAAGGACAGGACTGAGGGACCATTTGACTGATTTGACTGTTCTTGGTTTTGTTTCCTTGAGGGCACATATCACTTAAGAGAAACAGGAGAGCAGCTCCTCTGGACTGGATTTGGGAAGAGTGTTCTTTGTATGTGGGATGGTGCAGAAGAAGCCGGAATGAATGGGCATCAGAGCTGAAAATGTTACCAATACAAAGAATGAACAAGAAATGAGGCCAAGAAGGTTTTTTGAAGAGTTTTGAAGTTGAAGACACGAGTCTTGTCTTTGATTCATATGCACTGGAGAATGTTAATAAGAATTGGAATACTGGACAATTCCAGTATCCAGGAAAATATCCAGAGATGCGTTTTGCTCTGTTGGAGAGGGATCACGTCCAGGGAAAACTTCAGAAAAAAGTAATATTGCAAACAGAACTTCACACCCTTGTTCACTTTGTTCACTGCTCCTTAGCACATCACTGCATTTTAGGATATTGCTGATGTAAGATTCAGCCATCCCCAGTTTAAGAGAAAAGTTGCTGTGACTTACCTAGGAATAATAAGTCTCTTATTATAATTAAGTCTCTTATATATATGCCCTTATAAAATATGCTTTAACTGTTCTTTTAGCTCTTTTCTTAGTTTGTTAATTCCATCTTTTATGTTTCTTTCCAGTTTTAGAAACACAGCTGTGAAAGCTGTACCTCTCTGTTGCATTTCAGGTAATGGTCAGTGACGCTGAAAGGAATTTATGTGGGAGAAAGCAAGCAAGGGATGTTGAGAGAGGTACATTAAGAATGTGTATTTATATATACAGAATCTTTTCACCGATCAGTCAAAACAGAAAGAAAAGTGAGGATGGTGCTTGGTTGAAACAGTACTGACCCACTTGGAAAGAGTAAGTTATGCTTTCTAATGGTAGAGTCTGTCTGTCCACCCCCTGCTTAGATATTGGCATGTTCTTTATCATAACCTGTTTTATCCCTACATGAGACTGAACTGACTCAGGGTGAGTTTTAACCTATAATAAAACCTGAAACCCAGAGATTTCTGTTTTAAGACTGTTGCATTACCTAAGTAGTGGCAGACTGGGAGGCGAGAGGCATGAAAGATTTCACAAGGCTTTAATTGTAACATATTTTTGGGAGAGGAAACCCTGCCTAGGCCAAGCTAGCCACACAACTGGTTCACTGCTGAAGAATTATTTATTCTGAGCAGCCTTGTTGTCCTATTGCTGACTGTTAGTGGGTTCAGCTTGGCACGTTGTCGATCACATTGGTTTCAGTCAGAAAGAGAGAGAGAGAGTTTTAAAGTTACTGTACAAGGATGTCATCTGAGGGCCTTGAGTGAGAGTTTTGAATGGCACAACCTGAGATAACTGTAGCAGTTCTTGCCTTCAGCTGTCTTTGCTACTGTGGAGAAGTTCCCACTTGCATAAGGTGGCTTCTATGGTCGTATACATTTCCTGAGCCTCTGTAGTTCAGGGCTCTATGGAAGTGAACTTGAAACCCAAGTGAGGTTATCTAAATACGCCCAGCTGTAAACTGCTGCTCAGTGACAACACAAGCATCTTGAGGTGTTCCTTGCAGCTACCCAGTTGTGATTCCAAGTCTTACTTTCCTCTTGCTCATTTCAATCTGTTTTGTGGGTGTGGAGGTATATTTTTCTTTGCTACTTGGTTTCTGAACTAGTCACAGCCCAGGAGGTGATTCTGGTGATTCTGAGCTCAGCTGCAGTAGTGCCCATCTAAATGACTTTCCCTGGAATCAGTGGCAACCAGTCCTCCCTAAGGATGAAGGGGATATGCAGTGGTGTACCATCCTGACCTGTTTTTAGGTAATGAGACACATTTCAGATGTGAATTACAGAGGTAACTTGCTCTGTCCCCTGAGATTCTTCGACAGCAGTGCGCAGTCGCTGGAAACGTGCTCCGCTGCGCTGGCAGATCTCAGCGTAAGCTGCGGACGTCAGTTTCTGGGATCTGTCTTGCGCCGGTGCCAGAGGAGGTCTCGGTTTCTTGCAGATTTCTTGCAGGCAAGCGAGCTGCTGCTTTGTCCCAGGTAAACAAAAGTCATTGCCAGCTCTAATTGTGTCAACCTAAGTTCACAGTGATGAGTTAGAAATTGCATTCTCTCTCTTTTTTACTGACAGCTGATCTTACTGGGGCTAATATTGTAAGTTCTTATTACCATTGTTAAATTGTTGCTGCAACACGAAATTTGTCCCTCTACACAGATAAATAATTTACTTGAGCAGAGACATGTGAGGGAAAAATGTTGGTCATCTTGGCAGTTCATTCTATTACAGCCTGTCACTTCATTTTCTCTGGCTAAAGGAGATGTGTGATGGCGGATAATTTGTTACATAGCTTTCAGCTTTGCGAAGTTCCCTGCGTAACTGATGTCAGTGTCAAACCTCATTACGGGCTCACCAAAGAAACCAAAGTTTCCTGGAATACTAACACTTTTACATGTCTATAGATAGTGAATAAATTCTACAACTATTGTAAGTAAATATTTCCTGTATCCACCTACCCGAAGCCTTGTGTTTAAATATATCTAAGTGCAAAAAATTTTTGCAAGTGCAATTTTGATACTATTAACAATTTCTGCCCCCAGCGTGAATGGAGAACAACTTGGCAGAAGTTCCTTGCCAGGAGGCATTCTTGAGTCGTATGTCCTCATATAAACTGAGCACGTCATTAGATTCATGTGGTTTTGACACCAGGGTAGGGATCCTTGGTATCTTGAGCGAGGCTTAATGTGCATCCTCTGCAACTGCTTTCAATCTAGGCTTCATCACTTTATTAGCTGCTTTCCCGTAGTGTTCTTGGTACTTTCTAGAGTGATAATTTTTAGCTCACTACTTTCAGTTACTGATGGGAGCACGTCTATTTATTGGCTGTCACATTCCTCTTCCTCAATCTCCCTCTGACTTGTCACATTCCTTTTCCTCCATCCCCCTCCCAGTATGACCTGTTTTTTTTTTTTTTCATTTAAATACATAAGTGATGAAGAGAAGCCAACCAAAGAGTATCCAGAAAAGGCTTGGGGAAGTTTTTTTTTTGTTATGTTGCTTTGTTCACATAAGAGTCATTTCTAATGCAGATGCTTTTTTAGCTGTTGCATCTGTTTCTGGGTGAATTCTTCTTTTACTAACTTGGCAATGCACAGGGAGAAAAAACACATATCAGCTAGTTTTCACTTTTTTAATGTGCAGTAGGATTAATTTGTATTTGCCTAGTTGTAATACCTGTTATTTGTGGGAATTCATGGGCCTTAAATTAGGTGTGATGGCTTATTCTTGCTCCAAAACTATAACGGATTTTAATGTTAAACATTGCAAAGAATGAAACAAAGACATCAAGAACAAATAAGACTGATTTCAGGTTCGTAATACCTTCCATATGACTGTCAAATTTCTTGAAGATTAAACTTGAAGCTGTCAGCTCAATCCTTCATTACCTTCCTTTTCATTTTATGAGTTATATGTAATGGAAGTGGTTGTAAATTACTGCCGTTAGTGTAACTGTGTGGGGAATTTTCATCTGGGGCCATGTCTGACCTGCACAAAGTTCAGTGATGGAAATGATGGAGTGCACTGCAGGGTGGAATAGAACTGGGCATGGTGTGTTCTTACTGCTGCAGAAAACAAGCATTTCCAGATTTTCTCTCCTTACATTGTTTACTCTATTTCTGATGAGATCCAGTTTGATCTGTAAAAGCACCCCCAGACTAAGAAGTGACCACGCTTGCCAGAAAGACACCGGAACACTTTGGGGATGTTTTTCTGGGTTGTTTTTAAAATACATCTCTCTTGTGCAGGCAAAATACAAGTTTGTTTGTTTGTTTGTTTGCTTTAAAGCAGAAGTAGGTGGTTCTCCCTTCTCACAGCTTTTGATAAGGGTATATGTACTTCTTTGGACGCACATTTTTGGATTGGGATTTGAAGGTTATGGGAAGAGGTGGTGGTGGTATATTTGGTAGCTTTCTGTTCTAGGGGAGGTTTCCATGAAACAGCAAACAAAAGCTGGACAAGCTGGTGGACTGAGATTGTGTTTTGCCTCCTTGATTTTACTGTTTGTTTCCCCTCTTTAGTCCATTCACCTTTTATTACTCTCTACAGTGTGTCCTTTGGGCTCTGTTCCTTACAGCAACTGGACGGTTTTAGGAACTGTTACACTATATTTCCCTGTGGTACCCAGTGTTTTATGGAAGTTATGATTTAGCT
>NW_010531197.1:18261-42668 GCF_000687285.1 Phaethon lepturus | reverse complement strand
TGACTATTTCCCCTGAAGAAATGGAGACGGTCCTGGCACACCTAAATCCCATAGGTTTACTACTGATCCAGTTTTGGGTTGGGGGGGGTTATGCCCTTTTCTTATCTGTCTTTGAACACCAAATTTTCTGACTCCTGGGAGGAAAATGTTGGGATGGGAACTAGTCAGCAGATTCTCACAGCAACATAAATTTCTGCGGCTGTATAAAGCTGTCAGCACAGGAACCAAGTCCTCAGAGCTGATGAACTTGCAATGAATCCCACTGCATCTCTAAGGATAGGTGGCTAAAAGGTTTTGAAAGGATAGAAAAAGCACTTGAACCTGCCAAAGGGAGAAGAAACAGACAATGAATGGCAGCAGGGGGGGTTGTTGGGGAGGTGAACTCCAGGTCAGGGTGACCAGTGAGCCTGGATAGACCGCAGCAGAGATGACTTTAGGGGAAATGACATTGGCAACTGAAAAACTAGCACTGGGATCTGCTAACAGCATATGTGAGTTGTGACCCCAGCAGAAAGGCCGCCGTACAACTGTTAGGTCATACTTTTGGAGTGAATGTTGCAGTGCTGGTAGATTTTAAATGGATGAGAATTTCTGTCTTCTGACCAGAGTACAGCTACAATAGGAGGAAGTGTGTCTGTGTCTGGAAAGTTGATTCCCATTCCAGTTTCAAAAAACAGCTAAATAGGAGGGGGGAGAAATGACCAATGGATTAAAATTTCAAGGCTATTCATCAACACCGGCTTAAGCAACAGCTTCTGCATAGGAAGCTGAAATTAAATCTTATTCTGTCATTCTTGTTTGTCTCCCTTTCTTAAAAAAAAAGAGCACTCTACTGTTTCTGGATACCTTCACCCAGTTACTGCAGAGCTTTTGATAAAGTTGAAGTAGATTTGGGATAGCTGTTTCACAGTAGGTTCTTCTGCCTTTTGAAATAAATATAAAATCATCTAACATTTCTCCAAAACTTCATTGGCATTAAAAGCCTTAGGGTATTGGCTATCTGGAAGGTATCTGGAGACATAAAGCCCACCATTACCCTCTGATTTGACTTTGGGTTGTTTCTGCCAGCTACTTACACTCCCTACCTTATTCTTCTGAGTAGGAGGTCCACCTCAAGGCATTGTGCTTGGTCATCTACCTATTTAAGCTCATTCAGAAAATCTGCCTTTCATCTCTTTGCAACCTTCTGAGCAAATTTCTTTCTGTTTTATTTTGCTTCTTTTCTTCTTTCTTTCTTAGGTACAATATACAACCTTTGCCTTTTTGATTTTCTTCTATACCCACACTTCTATTCAGCTATTTACCCCGTCGAGTCCCACAGTCACAGCTTTAATGTACAGCATTACTACATTTTCCTGTGTTATTCACCATGTTCCTGATATTTGTGTGGAATCTTTAAATGCTTTAATCAAATTCTCCGGTGATTCTCCTGCATATCTTCTTCACCTTATTGTAATTTATCTTTCCTCTCTTACCTCCAATTCCAGTGTTTTATCAAGATCACATTATCCTTTTAACTCCTCTGTAGGCTTTTGTTCCTGGTCTCCAACAGATATTCAAGTTAATTCTTTTGCTAATCAAAGAGGAATCTGATGCAACAAATGAAAAAAAAAGTTTCTTTAAGGGTTAACATTTTATTGGGAAAGGAATGGAGAGAGAGTTATACAAATACATTTCTGGCATAAGTTTCTTAAAATAGAGGGGAACTTGCCAGGTGAAGATGTATATATATTAATGTATAATCAACCAATGGATACAAGAATTTTTTTTTATTTCACTTGCTGGAAAAGTGACCAGCAGAATTCAGCTAACTAAGACAGATTGCTTTGATAAATCTTTGGGAATTTTGGTATTTTTTTGTCTCGGTTGCATTCTCTGGCAAGCACACAAAAGAGATGTCCCTTCTAGCACCCAGCAGTTCAATTTGCCTTTTGTATGTGGATACGATTTTCCTTTCTGAGTATACAAAACCTCTAAAATATCCATTAAAATGCACTGCAAACCTCCCCTCTTTGGGAGTACTATGCAGCTATGAAAAGAAGACCATAAAAGTGAAGCCAGAATAAATAAACCTTACTCCAAATGAGTGTGGATTGGCAAGTTTAAGAATCATTAGTTTTGCCTTAGTGAAAAAGGAGGAAGATGGAAATCCACGGGAGAGAATTAGGTTGGTTTGAGCAATACACCAGCACTGTAACCCTATTCTAGATCTGTGTGCAATAGACCCGGGGGGAAATAAGGCTTTACAGCATGAAGATTTTATCAGCCTGCATTTCTGTGACCGTCGGAGTGCTTGTGAGTGGGTGAAGCCAGCAGAAATTACTTGTGTTGTTCCAAATGAGTGTCACTGAGATCTTTGTGCCATCCCTATCCAGTCTCTATGTGCCACATACGGCAAATGTATATCTGTGGAAGTCATGTCTGTATTTTTGTTTTGAGACCTTCTGCTAGCAAAGCTGGACTCCAGAGCACCATGACTCCTCTCACTAGCACTGCAGTGAGAGATACAAAAATTAAAAGCTAGGTTTGGCCCTTTTCACCCCATCCATAAAAAGAAAGTGAAGATTAACTGTCTCCATGCCCCTCTCCTACTGTCAGTGCTTGGTCCTGATATGGGAAGGGGAGGCGAGGAGGAGGAGGAGGGGGGGGGGGCTCTCATCAGAACTTCAGGGATCTGTATTTATTTACTTTAATTACATAGCATTTAACTGAAATATCTGTTCAGTGGGGCCAGAGCAGTGCTGGATGAGGACATGAATTGTTTGCCTTGGAAAGAACTGAGAATCCTGTGGTAAATCAGTGCTATCTGAAGAAAAGTCCCAAGGACTGGCCTATCAGTAGGCAAGAGATGATTGTGTGGAGACCTGCACTCCATGGCCCATCACAAGGGACCCGGTGCTCCTCTACACCTGCAGCAGCAGCTGAGGGCTGGGCAGGACAGGTTGTGCTCCCGCAAGGCAGAAAACCCTCTTGGAGTTCCCTGCTCTTCACGTGAGTACTGTCATTTTTGGTTATGCCTAGCTGGTAGCCAAACAGCTTTACAAATTTCAAATGTGCTCGTTTTTGTAAAAACGATGCGATCTGGAATTAGAAAATCTCAGGACTCTCCTTAACTAAAACCATGTCTTGCTTATCCCAAGAGGAAGCTGAAAGTTTCTCTCTCTCATTCCTCTAAGCTTCCACTTCCACCCTCGAATGAAACCTAAATTCAGGACTGTGGGTGGTTGCAAGTCCAGGAAAAACTGTTTCCTGGTCTTGGCTTCTGGCTAGCGGAGCAGTTTATTTGCTTGTTTAATCAAATTGGGAGTAGATTTACTTGGAAGATTTATATTTAGTCAAAAGTTTTTGATAAGTGGATCTTCTAATGTGTTTCTGTAGGAGAGCAAGTTGCATTCAGCCCCATAAGGGACCCAGATTTTCTGCTCTAGCCTTCTCTGTCTCAGATTTAGGTTGCTGTGATGTGCATGGCACAGTTAAGTCTTTCTCGTTTTTTCTGAGAGTCAGTTTCTGAAGGTTCTTTATTTACCAGGATCTAAAAACCAAGTCCTGTCTACAGATCACTCTGGGGTCTCATCTTGCATAAGCTCAACAGATGACCATAAGCAACACTTGTGTGTGCAAAGCAGTGGTTAAAGGAGGAGTGAAATTAGAAACGCATTTGAGACTCTTGGGAAGCGGGAGAATCCCAGCATCTGTTTCCTAATGATATTTCTTTGTTTGACTCTCCTTGACTTCAGTGAGATGCTGCTTGTTATATTTTATAGTCTACAGTCTCTCACCTCTCTTAGAAACACTGGTGGTATAGCATTTCTTTTCTCATGTGATTTTAAATACATCCTTTAAATTTTTTAATAGAACTTTTTTTGTTCTTAATTCGGTGCAGTTGAGAAATTAAAATCGCCAAGCGTTTTACTCTCTATTTTTTTCCTTACATTGATTTTTTTTTTTTTTTTTTTTTTTACATACGAGCTGTAAGGACCAGAAAAAAATATAAGCAATATCCTTTCTCAGTTTGAGAACTCTTGTTTCTGTTTTGTTTCTTAAAAAATGCTGTTCCTTAAAAAATCCAATCTTTTTATCTCCGGCATGGTGTGATTAAGTGCTTTGAAGTGTAAAATGAATGAAACAGTAATAGATTTTTTTCCTGAATGAGTGTTTAATAGGTAATATAACTTATATATTATTATTAATAATAAATAATTTTGGTCTGTTTTTTAGCAGGTATGAATCATGTCAGTTGTATTCTATCACCTGTGAAAAAAGTGAGCTGTATTGGCTTCCCACGGAAATATATGGGAGGGGGAAATATGCATTCAGTCTTCTTTCCTATTGGAAGGCATTCTCCCAAACTTGGCACCAAGATATGTCTGTCACAGGGCAAAGAACTTGGAGGTGGAAAAAAACCCCAAAAAACCAACAGAGAACAAAAAACCGCACACTAGATGCCTAGGAGAAATCCCTGTAGTACAGCGCGTTGTTGTTGTAAGCGCATCATTGCTCGCAGCGCTGGTTGCAGAGGTTGCTGGAAGGGGAGGTGTCGGTCACCCGCAGGGAACGCAGCACTTGCCGCGAGCCATGCGGCCACCTGGGAACAGCCCCGGGCAAGCCGCTCCCTCTGCGCTGAACTCAGCCCCAAGGCATCAAAGCTGGCTTCCAGCCCTGTTGGGCGACATCTCCGTGTGGCTACGTGCACTGCGGAGCTCACAGCGTTGAAGAACTGGGGCTTGCCTCACGCTTAAGAAGTAGCCCTCAGACTGAGGTGCCTGTTACAGGCCTTGCCTCTGTCTCCAAGATGAAGATCTGTTGGCTGTGCAGCATGAAGCGTCAAGGCTGCCTTGCGGACACGGGCGCAGGCTGATCCGCACCCCGCTCTCACCGGGGGTTCTCCCAGGACCCCCATTCTACCAGGCGTGGGGGGAGGCTCCATGCCGGTGCGGCAGTCCTGCTCGCGACGGGCCGTTAGTCTGGCGGGCTGACCGGGAGCACGACGTGCGGATGGCCCTCTCCGACAGCGGGCTGCGATGCCAAAAACCCACTGCCCCTGGCCGGCACCGAGGAGCACCGAGGCAGCCGTTGGCACAGACGATACTTACACACGTGCGCAGGGCAGGTCGATGAGCTGGGGCAGGGTCTGCGGAGGGTGCCGAGCTCGCCCCTGCTGCCGCTTACCAGGTCAGCGGTTTCTAGAGGTGAGTTTTGTTTGAGGCCTAGACCATTTGGCAGTCTTATTTCTGCTTAATTGGCTTCATGATTTTAAAACTATTTGTGGCCTCCTAATGAACTGGGAAAAACGCAGCAGTTTTTCGCAGCTGGCTGGGACTTTAACAGCAGCCATGTGTGTTCAGCAGAACAGCAGTAAAGCAGTGAGAAGAAAAGTCTGGCGGTTCTGCCAGGGGCCAAGACAGGCCAGGGCTATCCTCAGTCCTGCTACCCATCACCGTTGGTGCAGCTAAAATTCCAGCCCTGTTAAGTGACAGTGACAACGAAGGCTTTGGCAGAAGGCTCAGGTCTGTGCAAAGCCCCCCGTCCTGCGAAGGAGGATTTGAACTACGATGCCGGACTGTGGGCTGGAGCAGCTGAGGAACGAGGGCATGTTCCCGTTGGACTTTCAGCAACTTCCCGGTCCTGCCAAGATTTGCTCTGGAAAATCTGCCAAAACCCTTAGGCACTGAGTTGCCCAGCTCTACTACACAGCCCTGTGGGGCTTCGCTGAGGGGCGGACATGACCACTGCTGGGTGGTGGTAACTCTGCTAGTTCTGGTTGTGCAGGTGCCTTGGGGCTCAGCCCATTACGCTCATCATCAGTTTGATTCTTTCTCAGGCAAAGCAGCTGAGCCTGTATCTTGATTTCCCTGTGATCTGGAGAAGGTGTCCCCCAATTTTTAACAGTATGTGACCACCCAGTTGACCACCTCCCATGACTACTATTTCTGATATTCTTCCTTCCTATAGTGGTTCTCAGTTATTTCTGCGATGCAGATTTTCACGAAATTATTTTGGCTGCTCCTGAAACCCAAGATCACAAATCTGCTCCAACTCTCATGAAGATTTCTAGCACTAGTCTGGACAAAAGGTATAACGTCCTTTGTTAAGATAGGTATATTGAGATGTAGTCTAATGCTCCATTTCTGCCAGTCTGCAATTTAACAAAACTATGTATGGATCACAGTCTCAGTGTGCATACTTTTTGTAGCTGCCTCTCTTCTTTTGATTATATTTTTCTAAGTTTAGAGATAACGGAGAGCAGTTACAATATTGCTGAACTTGTGCTTCAGTGCTAACTACTTCAGGAAAAGCAGCAGTATGTATGAAAGAAACTATATGTTGTCTGGTGAAAATGCTGTTCAGGTGCATAAAACACTTGGCTAGATAATGTATCTGTAGGAAGGCTGGCACCACAGGTTAAGAACATTTTCTTAGATCATTCCAGCTCTTCAAGAAGCCCGCCCCATCTTTGCTCTGGAGAAAGATTCCCCCCACCCCTGTATAACAAACATGAATTTTTTTCTAAGAGGCAGATTACATTTTGGATGTACATGATAAAATGTTCCTAATGTCTGTCTGTCAGCACACCTTTGAGGCCAGTATGAAGTTTGTCTGGCTCTGGTTTTAGGTTTTTCAATCCGTGATTGGCACATGTCCTCTTAACCCATATTTGTGGGACATTTTGGTGACTTTGAAAAAAATTCTCTCTGGAGATCTATACACACTTCCTTTTGCTATCTTAGATGCTAATTATATTATGTGGAGCCTCCTCTCAGGATTAGCTCTGATGTTTTATTTTATGACTGGATGGATTTCTTATACTTTATTGATATCTTATATCAGGTTGATATGCACATAGTACAGTGGCCCTTACTTTACTGTGGTCATTGTCAAGTGCTCTGAAAAATGTTTGCAGCCACTAAATAATGTCCTGGTGTGGTTTTGTTAGGTACCATTTTCATAACAGAAACAGAAAAAACAAACAGTAACTGCAACACTGGGGGAATTTAAGTGGATCTATTCTGGGTATGGTTTCATAGTTCAGACCAGGATTTCTTAGGTCTGTTATTTTTTCCTTGAGTTGTTTTTCAGGATTTGAGATCAGCAGAACCCCTTGCTAAACTGAGGAAAGTATCATAAGAAAACAAAACAATGTGTAGGGTTATTAACCTGCCAGCTACTTCAGACAAAAACATGTGGAAGCTGAGAATTTTAGTCAGTCCCTTTGACTTCCTGACAATGCGATTGGGGATGGACCACTCATCCACAGGAGCTGAGGGTCTCTCAGGTAATGGAGATGTAGCCTTCTCTGGAAAACTGAGACTGCTTCTTCTGTCCACCTTCCCTTCCCCACCATAGTTTGCTGTTCCTGGAAGATGACAGCCCCCACAACCTCCAAGTGTAACAGCAGCTGCTGCTTACTTGGTGTGGGAGTCACGGAACATTTGTATTGTAATATCAAAACTAAGACACTTATTATCTGCTTTTTCCTCACTGCATCCAGAAATGGCTGAACTGGTTGCCCATCTTCCATTTGTCCTTGGGTCTTGAGAGGCACGCTGGGAAAGCCGACCTCAATCTCCCAGCCTCTTTCAGATGCTCGCTTGGTATTGCCAAATAGCCCTGCTAAAAGGCTTGGCAGATTTTTCATGCACTTGAGGGTTTTTCTCCTCTTCTGCTGCCACAGTTTGTATCTTTCCCCATTTATTTATCTGGCTAGTTTGGAAACACACTTCTTTAATGAGGGTAAAACTTTGCCACTAGAGGATCTCTGTTTTACTTCTCCGCCTTTTACTGCCTGTGTTTTTGTTTTTAATTTTTGCTGCCTTCCCCTATCCTCCATGCTTTAGTATGCATGTTTCTGACAGTTCTTGACTTAGATATCTACATTTTGAAAGTAAGTTGAAATTTAAGAAATGTCTTTTGGCTTTTGGTGATGACAGTCTAATCGACCTTGGCTGCAGGTTTTTGCCATTGCCCCTTCAAGTCAGTTGTATTATCTTTTTATCCATGTGTGTACTTCTGGCTTTTGCAAAGTGATAGTATCCATTGCACATCTTCATCCTTTTCAGAACATTGGCAACTGCCAATCAATCTGACCATGTCATTTCTGGGACAGACAGCAGCAATGGAGAGGATATCTTATGGAAATGGCTTTTCACAGCCATTTCTGTTGAACTGGGATAAACCACCTACAGCAAAAGCTTTTTCTTTCTGAGGTCTAAATGTCTTCCCCTCCTCCTTCTGGAGGCCTTTTTTTGTGAAGTGGTACTTTGGCCAAAAGTGGCCCAACTTTTTTTCCCCCCTTTTTTTCCTGTGTTTTCCTTCTAGAGAGAACTCTCATCTACTGTCCATAGATTTCCTTTTTTATATGGAGCGCAAGGCTCCTCAGCTTTCTGTAATGCAGCCCCACAGTCAGGCTCTGAGAAAGCTGGAAATAGTTTTAAAAGCCCTCCTACAAGTACTGTTGTCAAAAGTTACCTTAACTTCAAACAACTCTGTGTGTGTGTTTGTATCATCCCTTACAAATCTGAAGTGTCTGTTTTTAAATCCTTGTCTTCCCCACTTTGAGAGAGTTTCAGCTCTGTTGGGACTTTGAACCACCCTATTTTTCTTAGTTCCCTTTAGTGTAACTATTTTGTGTCAGTCTGTAATCTCCCAAAGTCTGAGAGACCTGCTTCATTTCTGCACAGTACAGCAGCTAAATTCGAATTGGCATTTATGTCAGACTTCAGAAGTACAGATCCTCACAAATGTTAGTTTTTGCTCTTTTATTTTTACTTGCCTGACAGGGAAGTCGCCCTAACAACTCTTTCCTGAAAATCACAGCTATAAACGGGATTTTAAAACATAGTTAATATCTGTCCTGAGGATGTCTTTCATCTATTACTGGTAGACATTCATAGCTGTTAAGGATGGGGGACCATTATGGCTCTGGAATGTGATTTTATAATTCCTATATCAGCCTTGACACCTCGGGGAGGGGGGTGTGTGTGTGCAGATATATTGCTGTGGACCAGCTTAAATCTTTTTGTAACCAGTAGGTACACTGCTGTCCTTTGTTCATACTCACAAGTATAATGAAGAATGGATCTTCTTCACTGAACAAAACTGATGAACCTACCAGCTTTCATACAAGGCACGAGCATATGCCATCACTTGCACAAATGCATATGCACTTGTATTTGTGTGTCTCACCGTGAAGAAGAGTCCAGACCACTGGACAGAAAAGAAGCAAGAAGTCAAGCAAAGCAAGCATTAAATGAAAACCCTGAAGGATGGATGGGAACTTACAAAGAGAGGTTTTTGAGTTCAGTGTCAGCTAGATGGAAGTTGAGCACTGTGAGCAAATAAGCTATCTCCTACTGTGTTCGGGGAAATAGATTTTTGTGTATGCTCATTGTAAATAACAAGACCGTGTAAGAGATATGCACCCTCTGTATCAACTTCTTTTTTAGAATAAAGTGACACTTTGACCCTGAATTTCTGCTAACTTCTTGGGTCAGAAAGGAGTAACAATATTTCTGCTTAAACAATCTGGTCTTGACCTTAAACATATTTACTGCTAGAAAATCTGACACCTAGTGATAAACTGTTCAAATTATTACATATCCCCACCGTTTAAAAACATGTACTGTAGTTTTAGAATTTCAAAGGGAATTGGGAATGGCTTGAGGGAAGAGCAGATGAGAAGTCTGTAGTTAGCTGCATTTTGAAACAAATGAAATTTTGGAAGCCTTTTGCCAGTACTGTTTACCTTTTATGCATGTGTGGTGGTTCCCCCCCCCCCCCCCCCCCCCCCCCCGGTTGTAATTATTTTTCTTAGAAAACCTCATCTCTTTATTTAACAGGCTGCCCCTCACCCACTTTCCCAAAAAGTCAACCATTAATGCTTTCTCCTTCATTCTTATTTGTAGCCAAAAGTGTTTGGATTAAACTTTTGATAGTAGTCAAGAAATAATGAAGATGGCAGATACTCTCTGTGAAAAACAGTTAGCTCTGTAAACCTGTTTATTTCAGTCTAAGACTTGCTGAGTAGTATCAGAATTCATTTTTGTCATTGCCAAAATCTGAGGTCTGGAGGTGTCACTAAGCAGATCTCTTATTGCTTGTTTTATTTCCATGCTATTTGATTTCTTAAGCTGTTCCAAACACATTAAGATGAGGAAAGAACAAGTTGGAAAGGTATAAACAGAGCAAGGAGAGCAAAATCAACAGAGAAAGGAAAAATTTCTATAAAATAGAAGAAACATGGTGGATCTGTTTATCTGCAGAATGATAGATTGTATTTGGTTTGTGGTTGGTAAAGGCTACTCCCTTTTTTTTTAAATAATCTGCTTCTCTTTTTATTTTTAAGTTCTTTCCTTCCCACACCTTTTATGTCTCATTTTCTTACTTTTCATTCCCTGTCTCTCCTCCTTTCTTGGGAGGTAATTTTAGACGCAATTCTTCACTGCTGCCTTGCTAGACTCTTAGCCCTTTGGCAAGTTCTTCAAAGTCAAATATATGTTTAGAGTGAGTAATACAATGTTGGTGTATGGGGTTCTTTTGTCTTTTGCTTTTTTAGCTTCCAAATTACAGGTGCAGTTCGTGCCTGTACTTCCTTAACTCACAGTTGTGAGTGGTTTGTGGTTGTAAATCAGTGTGTATTAGTTGATTGGTGCTTGTAATTAATCTATTCATTCTCCATTCTCTGCAGATTTGAAATTGGCAAGAGTTGTCCCCAATTTTCATCTTGGCTAATGGAGTCTCTTAGTGCCAATGAATAGCTGAAATGTTCCATAAAAACTTTGTTACATCTTTATGAGAGTACATGCTAATGACTTTATGTGGAGTGGAAGGAGTTCACACATTTTCTAGGCCATGCTCGCTGTCAGTACCAGGGGTTTCTTTTATTCATTCTGTTTCCCCCTCTCATTCCCCGTGTGCTTCTGCTCATCTTGGGCTCTCCGCCATCCCCCAGTCTGTGCCAGAAGCTCTGTATTATCATGTCATCATATTTGCTTATCTTTTCTTCTCAACCATCTGGAAGATAGAGGTTTTTTGCTGAGTATCTAAACAAAACACTCTTCTCCTCCTGCTGTCCCGTCAGTGACACCTCAAGTGAAATCCTTCCTTGGTCTATCTTGGGCCTGATCCTCCAGAGTCTTTTTTGTTAAGAGTTTGGATAATAGAACAGAAAATGCACTGAAGTTTTTGTGATGGTCTGCTTTATTAAAAAAAAAAAAAAACAAAACAGGGAAGAGCAAACTTTCTCCAAGGGTGGTATGATAGGAGATTACCTGCCCCTTTCCTGAGATCCCAGTTGCAGTACTGTGTTCAGCTTTTCCCAGCACTGTGACAGAGATGTAGATAAATCAGAGGAGGTCCAGAGTGCAACAGTAGGAATGACAAGAGATTTAGAGAAAGCAACCTATGAGGAAAACATGAGGAACTTTTCTTTTTTCCCCCTCCTCCCCCTCCAAAAAAAAGAGAAGATGGTCTACACTAATGGCCTCTGGTATAACAAGGTCTGTTATGAAGAGGTCAGAAATTACTTGTTCTCCAGGTATGCCAATCATAGGGGAAAAATAAGAAGGGAGTTTGTGGCAGAGATTAGATCCTATGTTAGAAAAACTGTATTTATAAGGGTAGCAAAGTGGTGGAACAGACTGACTAGGAAGACTGTGGCCTTGTCTCAGGAAGGATGGGTGTGAGTCAGGCTTGTCACAGGTACCCTAGGAACAGTTTTGCCTGCTTTGTGTTGGGGGATCTCTTCCAGCTCTGCAGGTCTGTGGGGAGGGGAGAGTGGTTATGCTGGAGGCAGCATGCTGCTGGTTGCCATCAGCCAGTTCTTTGATCCACAAGCAATTCCTGTCCCGGCTGAAGCTGATGGCATTACTGACAAGGTGCCATGAGCTTTGAGTGGCCTCACTTCCTGCACCAACATTAACAGGCTGCTGGTCTCTCCTGCCAGGAGTATCCCCTTACATTCTGTGTTGTTCAAATGTGGCTGTGTTACCGCTAAGCAGACAAAGAAGTGCTGTTAGGGTGAGGAGAAGACTTAATTTTATTCCCCTTCTTGTAGTTAGTAGTCATCATCATTATCACAGGACTTGATGTCAACACGTAGCTCAGTCACTGAAATATGTTTTGGCCCAGATTCAGACGGACAAAATACTACCTTGGTCCCAGAGCCAACCAGTAGGATAGAAGGACAGTGGTGGCATTCAGGCTGTCTGACTCCGTGCTTCTGTGTCTCTGCCAAAGACACCCTGGTATCTTGACTTTAGCAAGCCTTGTGAAGTCCTAGAATCACTGATTCAGTAAGCTTTCTCTATGAATAAAAATGCTTGTTTCTCCCCAGGGTTCTGTCTTCTAATTATTTTTTCTTTTCTTGTCTCTGCTTGAAGGATAGGATTGCAGAAAGATTTTCATTGTAAAAAGTGCTGAATCAAGTACTGCTTTTTTGTAATAAGCAGTGAGTGCTCAGGATTTATACCCTACTGGCATGGTAAACGTTAGCTCTCCAGTTACTGAACATTTGCCCTCTACTCTGGAACACTGCTTTGCTGTTTGGATCATGTTTCCCCTTGGTTTGCTACCATTAAAATTGTGCTTCTAATGAAAGTAAGATTTTGTTATCTGCAGACCTGAGGTGCTAAAGTTTTACCTCTTTATTTTTGTCATAGAAGGGATTAATGTGTGTGTTTTAGTCCTTGGTGTTCATTACAAAGCCTGTGTCTGTGCTTTTTCCAGCTTCTGCTGCTACTTACTTGGGCAGGATTACTTTACGGTCCCTTTCCCTCAATGGGCCCCACAATCAGAACGGGAAAGAGAGTCCAGCACCTTACCTAGGGACCCTTATGGATCAACAGCCACCCCGCTGGCTACCTACTCGGTATCTACATTACATTATTTGGGTTGGAAAGGACCTTTAAAGGTCACCTAGTCCAACCCACCTGCAATGAGCAGGGGCATCTTCTCAGAGCCCCATGCAACCTGACCTGGAAGCTTTCCAGGGATGGGGCAGCTACCACCTCTCTGGGCAACCTCTGCCAGTGTTTCACGGTCTTCTTTATAAGGAACTTCTTCCTGGTTGGCCTACAGAAGAGCTGATCTATTTTCCTTATCTGCAGGCACGAGTGAGACCTTCCTGCAGAGCTGTGAAGCCTTGCAGGAGGAACTGCCATCAACCCTCTCAGGGAGTCCTCCCTGTCACATCACTCAGTGAGGAATTTTTCATTGGGAGAAGCGGTGAAAATGTGTTGCCCTGTTTAAAGCAGCTGCTGCTTGTAGAGCATGACTTCCATGACTGACGAACATGGGGAGACAGTCCTAGCCTGGCTTTCCATGTCAGAAATGCAGACACCAGAGGGAGACAAAGTGGGAGACCTAAGGCTGGTGAAGGGGAACAGCAGAGAGGACAAGTGAATTAACAGATTTGGGGGAAGTGGCATAAGCATCTGTGGGAAGGGGAAGGTGGCAGAGATGCTTGTGAGAGGAAGAGAACTAAGAAGAACATGAGTGAAAGCCAGAGAGGTAAGGAGGAAAAAAAACAGGGGACTGACTGTCATCTAGCAACTGTGTACATGGTACACTCTCAAATACATTTAACTATTAATACATAGTTTAAATGTTTCTGGTTTGTTTATCCTGATATTTTTTGGGTGTAAACTCAACCTTTAGGAGCCTTCCTCAGGAAAAGGAGTAAAATATGCGACCAACAATTAAGTCATGTCCTTAGGAGGAAAAAATCATCAGTCTTCCATAGCCTCTTTCACAGCTGAAAATATTTAGAAGGAAGCATATTTTTCATTTGTCTTTTTAGATGCCTTGTTCACCTTATGCTCCTTCCTGAAAATGGATCTCCAGCCAAACGTTACCTTCTTCCCAGCGTTTCTAAGCCCGGGCACTTTTCCAGTTCAGTTCTCTCATTTTAAAAAAGTTACTTCTGTTGTTACATATGCAGAAAAGTAATCGTTCTGATACCAAACAGCAAGCTGTTTTCAGGGCTGGCTGTTTAATTTCTTAAAAAGCAACAGTCCACATTTCACCATCACTTTTAAAAAAATTGTTTTGTAAACAGGCCTTCATGTTTATTATTTTTGGAAAAATCTAGAACATGATAATTTTTGTGTTTGTCTTTTTCTTTGCTGATTGTGCAGTTATAAAGTTTGCAAACCCCACATTAAAAACTTTAGCTAATGAAATGGTGAAAAAGCAAGACTGCGAGGGTAAAAAGCTGAGCAGGTGAGCTGAGAGGCCAGGAAACTAGATGGTTTGTCAAAGCAGTTTGTGGGCTGGAAATTTCAAGTTAAATTAGGAGAAGCTCTGGGATCTAGATTTGCAGTCTGTACAGAATAACTTTGTCTCCTGTTCTCCCACCCCGCAGATGAATAATCTCTGGTGATGTCAGTGGGCGTTATCCCCATGTCCTGAGGGTAATAGATTGGGCCCTGTCGTGTAAATAATGCCTCATTTTCTCTTGAGCTGGAAAATATCTGAGTTTCCTTTAAATGTTTCACAAGGGAGCTGAGAGGGAGGAAGAGAGGTTTAATATTCCTTTCTAGTTGCATCACTTGTGTGTTTTGCGCTTGAACTGCAGAGTACAAACCCAGATTTTGGAATTGTTTAAATGACAACAGAGTTATTGCTTGGCTTCTCAAATATTTTGGCTGCTCATGTACTCAGTCAAGCTGCAGTTCTCCCCCCAACACATGCACTCATGGGAGAGCAAATAGCAAAGAACATGAACAGCCTGAAGTAGAGTGTCAGTGCTTTTGGTGGGGAGGTGCCAGCTGTCATTGGAAACAAGTTCAGAATTTGCTGCGAGGGTCTTTCTAACGAAAGCGAGTCTTCAGAAAGGTTATAAAAGGAATGAAGCCCAGGGCAGCAATTCAGCAGTGTTTACTAATGATGTTTATGCTATTTTATATTGTAAAAAAGGTTAGTTCAAAAACTACTTCAGACAAAGAAGTTCCATGTTCTATATAAAGATACACAACACACAATTTTGGAGAAAGAAAGGTTGTTCTCATTCTTTAGGTTCATCAGCGTTAAGTGAATTTAATTAAAAAGAAGGAAAAAACCCCAGCTTGGGCTCAGAGAACATGAAAGCCTAAAGATGTGAAACTTTTATGAGTTATGAACACGGGAGCCATGCTGTAGGAAACTTCCAAGGAAGTTCCATAGCTTTCTAGTGGGTAACTAGCACAGAGCTTTTTCAGATATTTAAAGGCCTCTCCTTTCTTCAAGTAAATGCTTACTTTCATTTAAAAAGAAAGGGAAGGCTGGGAAAGACAGGGAGAAAGGACTAGAACAAATGTTAACTTTGCAGGTCCCAAGCGGAAGCAACCGAGACAGGGAGCAATTTCAGAGCTGGCTCTTTCAGGAGCTGCAACTCTGCCCCGTTCTAGACAGAAGTGGCTGAATGTCAGCTCTGGCACTTGCCGGGTGACGTGCCAGGTGGCAATGAAATTAGGGAGGGCTCAGGGCAGCCCGTTGCCCCCCCTTTTTCATTGAATGACCTCCTTTGAGAGCAGAAGGCCCCGTTGTCATGGTTTAGCCCCAGCCGGCAACTAAGCACCACGCAGCCACTCGCTCACTCCCCCCCTCCTCCAGTGGGACAGGGGAGAGAATGGGGATAAAACTCGTGGGTTGAGATAAAAACAGGTTAATAGGACAGAAAGAGAGAAGGAAACAACAATAATAATACCGACAAAGGAATGTACAAGAACAAGTGATGCCCAATACGGCAATTGCTCACCACCCGGCGATCGACAGGCCATCCCCGAGCAGCGATTTCCGCCCCCCGGCCAACTCCAGTTTATGTACTGGGCATGACGTCGTATGGTAGGGAATATCCCTGTGGCCAGCCTGGGTCAGCTGTCCTGGCTGTGGCCCCTCCCAGCTCCCCGTGCACCCCCAGCCTTCTTGCTAGCAGGCCAGCACAAGAAGCTGGACTGTCCTTGACTGCTTAGCGACAACTCAAAACTTCAGCACCTTATTAACATTTTCTCATCCCAAATCCAAAACACAGCCTCACACTAGCTTCTGTGAAGAAAACCAGCTCTATCCTGGCTGAAACCAGGACACCTGTGTTAAACTTGACTCTGTCCTAACTGTCCTACAGTTTTGGCTTGAGTTTACCAGACTTGACTCTAAGTAAGAGTATTTCTCTTTCATGGGAGTAAAGCCAATCTGTAGCCCATGCATACTGAAGTCTAATAAAATACATGCTTTATTTGTAACTGCCTTTCCAGCATTGTTGCAACAATTCAGATTTAATTTTTGAGTAGGAATGATTTGTATGCAAAGAACAAGTACTTCAAAGTATGTAAAAATAAGGGACTTGCATAAAAACTAAGCACTGCACAAGTCCGCAGGATAACTGCAGTAGCTTTTTCATCCCAGTGAGAAACCTCACAGAAGTACCAGAATGAGGGAGCACTCCAACTGGAACAGCACAAAACAAGTCTTTAATGAAAGCAATTGGAATAACACTAAATAAACTGTTTTAATGGAGCTCCAAAGAGACGTGTAAAAGCTGCTAGTAAAGTCAATTGAAGGCCTGTCACAGTGCCTCAGAAGTCCCTTCACAACCCTCCTGCTGGCAGCAGTTCCAGCCTCTTCATGGTACATTAGAGGTAAGCACAGCAGTATTATACCAGGCCCTTTGAAAAACTAATAAAAATGTTCTCCCTGCAAAAGAAGCCCGCTGCTGCTAGGAGAGGAACCGCATGCCCTTCGGTCTGGGAGTCATTTGTTCCTTCAGCTGGGATAAAGAAGGATCTTTAGTAACTCACAAAGCCATTGTTAATAGTTGTATTCCCTGCAGTTGTCTCCTAGTAGCAAGAGACATCCATTCTAACGTGCTGCTCAAAAAACAGGTCTAAACAATACGGTTCAGTGCCCCAAAAGCCCTTTTTCAAATTCTGGCCTGCCTTGGGTAGACCCGAGTAAGCTGTGGCTTGTGCCATGCAGGACCACCTTGCTGGGAGACTGTGCTCACAAGTTCTCGTGCGGAAAGCCTTTTGCTTGGGCGATGGTCTCTTGCTCTGTGAGGGTGTGAGCGTGGGTGTAAGTGTACGAGGTGAAGCCCTGGTCCTTTTCTTGTCGGCACCAAACCTGTGCCGCAGGGAGGCTTCTATGGAAACACACCGCGATGAGACGCAGGGAGCGGTGTCTTTCCCCTGTGGTGATGGCTCACCTGGGAGAGCATGGTTTCTGCAGCACCTGTGAACCAGAGTTTCTGTTAATGGGTGGCCACCTTAAAAATTAACAGTAGATTGCCTCTGCTAAGGAAACTGCTCTTCTCCCTTGCCATGTGCTGTGGACCAACACCCATAGGAAACTTAGCCAAGGGGATTTTTGCCAAGGCCCACAAAACCAACAAAGCAGCATTACGTCGTCTTTCTCCCAAGTGTACTGGAACCAGGTTCTGTAACTGCAAAGTTGATGACCCCGTAACCGGAGTGAATGCAAAAGCTGTCAAAAGTGCACCTGTATGCTGAGTTTGCGTAGGTATTGCTACATTGTACGTAGAATATGAGAATATTCACGGTGTCATCGAAAGAGAAACTTTGAGTAGGAAATAGAATTTGCACAGAGGACAAAAAGCCCATTGCTCAGAATATCTTAAGTAAAATATTCTGAAAGAAGATTTTCTTATTCTTTCATTTTCACTTTATCATCTGTATTTTACATTTCATTTTGATTTTACTATTCTGATACTTCATAATGCAAAATATTTTTACTTTTCATAATAAAGTGTTTGATAATTTCCTTCCAAAACCAAAAAGGAATGATATTTTCTGCTAAATGTTCCAATTCCTATCAGAGCCGTATCTTTTTATATGAAGTTGTTCAGATGGGAAGATTTCATGTGGCCCTCTTGACAGCCATTGGGGATGGGCACTTTACCAAAAAGTGAAAAAGCCTTAGAAGAATTATACCGGTCGTCTTAAATAAGGTCCAAAAATTCCTTTATGCCCTAATCACTGTGTTCTGTATGTGTCATGTATTTTAGAAGTAGTTATTTAAGATATGGTTCAGACATTTTTTAAAGAATAATTTTTAAATCCCTCTCTGTAAATCTATGCTCTGCTTAATACCATAAGCATAGCTACATAACCTTAACAGGAAGGAGGATATTAAACAAGCTAATTTTAAGCTTCTCAATGTTGAATTGTTTTCAGCAGAAAAGAAATTTGAAGATGCTAGACGTTAGGCCAAGCTAAAAGCAAGGATACTTGGTTATGTTATGAGATGCGGGGCATGGGAAGGGGACGCTGGTCCATAATTATCCTGTGTAACGTCTGGCCTGTGTCTGATGGGATTAGTGTTTGTGATTCCAGTAAAAAGGCTTATCTCCTATTGGGAAAGAGAGACAATGCGGTGGCCAAAAAGGATGGCAGACACTGGATTGCCCAGAGCCCTGCATGACCACAGAATAACTTTCTCACAGGCACTGGATTAGCAGGATTGCGCTGAGAAGAGTGAAGTAATCAGCGTCTACAGTAAATGCATTCATCTCACGGCTGTTGCCATTTTAGTTCCGAATTTGTATGCACGCGCTATTCTGTTTAGATCCAGACAGATGGAGAAAACTTTCAGCTGCTGTCATTTTTGTCACGTTTTAGACAACCGAAGTATCTCCCTGCGGCCTCTTCTGCTGCACCCAGCCTAGGATATGGATCACTTGTGCCGCACAAAGACACGTGCCTATGCTGTGCGACTCTGTGCCGTGGTTTGTACTGTCTGCCACAACCAGCAACAGCGAGATTTGTGCAGATGACCGCCAACAGCTGCTGGAAAGAAAGAGAGTGGCCCCAAAGTATGGAGAAAACCAGTGTCTTCCCTAGCGGGCTGGCTGAGTTCCAGCTGCCGTCTCGTGTCCTGCTCTCCGGATGCACAACACGTAAGCCGAGCCGCGGAGCGGACAGCACGGCCGCGGCCTCCCAAGACCTCCACGTGTTACGCTCACTACAGCTCCTCTTGCTAGAAACAGCGAGTAAGAAAGGACCAGCAGACGTCTGTCGTCCGTGTTTTGTGACGGCTCGGGTGGGGAAGTTGTGCTCCCTTCGCTTCTGCAGTGAGGTATCATCAGCCTTTTGGCTGTGTTACGATGGACCGTACCTCACACCGCAGAGTGAAGAGGTGTAAGGTACCCGCACATTTGGAAAATGGGGGATTAAATCATGGGAATAGTTTTAAGGATCTAAATGCGCAAAGCTGCTGCCTACCGCTTTTGGGCTGCATGTGTGGATCTGTATTTCATTGTAATCTTAAAAAGGGCAAGATGACCTTAAATCCTGTGTGTGTTGAAGAAAACATCCCATAGTAGTGATGCAACAGTTCAGAAAATGCCTCGAATTGCTTTTTCATCTGTGTTTATCTCAGCATTTGAGATGAGAGCAGGACAGTATTGGGCTAAAGATTGACAAAGGGACTGAGAGAGGGAAGACCTGGACTGGGTTTTGGAGGTCATTCTTTGGTTTTTTTGCAGCTGGGGTGTAGGATCGTGCCATTGCACTGCCCGTGATGGTGGCACCTGGTGATGACATGTGTTGCAGGTGGTTGCAAACAAACCGTTATCTTTGTGGTCTGCGAGCGAATGCCAGGTGCCCCTCGACTGCACCACCGCAAAACCCTCGTGCTCTGGCAACCATTCTTCTGTGAGAAGTACTTCTGAGCTTTACAGAATAATTGTGTGGGAGGATTACATGTTTAAAATGAACTTGGATTTGTTCCATTTGAACTGTAAGTGCAGTGGATATTTAATGGTCCTATGTTGAAAAAGACCTATTACCTTGCAGGTACTCTACAGCCAAACCCCTACAAGATAAAATACAAGAGAACTGAAGGAAAGCTTAGATGATTCATAGGCTCAGGTGATTAATAAGGGGAATAGTTAAAAAAATACATAGAAATGTGATTTGGAAAACACATTCTCAAATCCACACTTTGCATGTCTGATCCTGGCAAAGTAAGTGTGAGAGTTACTCTGTGTCGTGCTTCCTTCTTCCCTTTGATTTTTTTCATCCTCCCTTGCCTCATGAAGTCTTGACAGCTAACGGCTGATGACCTTCCTGCTTGGCTCTTTTGATGTTGATTTCCCTTGCACACCATTGCTTTGGTCATTTCAAACTTGAATCATTCCTAAACAAATGCCAAATGCCATGGAAACAAACTCAGCTCTCACGTAATGGGCTTGACGATTAGCCTCTTGTCTTAATGACTTTTCAGCAGAAGGAGTTGAGAACTTCAGCCATCCCAAAGCACCAAAAGGAGAAGAAAAGTAATGAAGGTACTTTTAAATGCTATTCTGGTGACAATAAACACCATAAAGAAAAAGGGAAAAAGGTCTTTTTTTATCACCTCATCTGAGGATATATCAGAAATGCCATATTAGCTGAAACCTGCTTGCTGCTTTCAAAGCAATTTTTTCCCTAAAGAAAAGCTTTTTATTCCTCCATAAATTCTCTATAACTTTTTCTTTTCCTTTTTTCTGTTACTTTATCCTGCACCATCAGATATGCATGAGCAGCCATGTCAGTTGTGGAATCCCACGACTGAGTATAACCTGCTCATTTTGGCACTACAGTAGTAGTGAATTAAACCCTCCAGAACGAAGTTTAAAAACTTACTTACTAGTGGACTGTACAAAAAAAATCTGTATGTGTTAAGTATGGTTAAAGCTCTAAGAGCTTGGAACTTAATAACAAATAACCATTAAAGAAAGGATTCAGCGGGGGGGCAGTCATACGGGCAACCTAAGGTTTACAATCTGTAATAAAAGCTACAGATGTCAGATGGGAACTTGCACTGTAGTGTACATAGTTTCTTAGAATACTTGACAGAATTTTGCTAAATTGGTCAAGTTGATCAACAAAGACTACTGCCCTTTTGGATTATGAGTTGGATCATGAATCCATCTTTTGGAGACCAAAGTTCTGTTCTTTTTCTCTGCATAGCTTCCTGCCCCCTTTTTCAGTCTTCACCTGACATTTCTCCTTTTTATGTATATTTCATCTGTGAGTGCATTGCAGGTGCTCTGGTTTTTAACCCCTGTCCTTGTTCTTAGTGCAAGAACAAGAATTTAATCATCTTCTCTCTTCAGGGGAAAAATACTTTGAAGGTGGAAACATCTTCTGGTTCTGCAGGAGTCAAACAAATCTTGCAAAAGATAGATTCTCTCCATCCAGGTCAGAAGTTATTTTCTATCTGAAAACTGATTAACCAAAAAAAAAAAAAAAAAAAAAAAAAAGACACACTACATTTTCATTAGGAGTGACACAGATGTCTTTGTGTACTTCAAATCAGTAGTGCAATGGAGCAAGTTGTTCTCTAAATAAACATCTCAAAGGAGAGGAAAGGCCAATGCAGTACCTGCTTTCACAACTGCTACAAAGTCTGTGGGTTGCCTACCTAGACGATTGCTGTATGTGTTGTCTAAGTAGCCATACACGTGTACATACTTAGTGGGTCACAGAAATAAGCCTCTGTGGTACAATTCCTTTCTCTTGTTTAAAGCTGGATTAATTTGCATCATTGCGCATTTCAGTCTGGAGATGAGAATGCAAAATCCAACTTTTTGGATCAGGTTATGAGGCTTCAGCTTTTCCCAGGACCTTATTTCATCCTATTAATGGAACCACAGATTTTGAGGCCACTCTTCTAAATCACTTTCCCACATCCCGAAGTACTATCTGATCTAGCCTACAGCATGTGGCCCCTATAGCCATCCTGCATTTTCATCATTGATCCGTGATCACTAAGTATTGACTGGCAGCTCAGCAGAGAGGATGGTAAGGAACATTTCTTCTAGCTCTTGGCAGTACCCCTTGATGCAAAGAGGATATAAAAGCCTATGCAGTTTATTGCGTGACATGGCTTTTCTGGAAATAATCAGATTTCTGGAGAAATGCTGCTCAGAGGTAGAAATCTCTAATTTTGATAATTTAGCATGTTGCTCATTTATGAGCCACATTTTAACGACATTGGCTATTGTTTCACATTGTTGTAAAAGAAATGTAGCTGAGGAATTCTGCCAGGTGACACGCAAGTAAAATCACTGGTCTGGCTTTTTGCCAACAAGATAAAAAGAATAAGCATAGGAAATTATAAGTTTCTACACTTAAAAAATAAATGCTATATAAAGCACGAGGGCAATGTATCATGTAATGGTTCTACTTTATTTAAATGAATGCTGGTTAAAAATTTTCTGTGTTAGCAGCAAGTACATAAATGCCACATGAGAAATTAGTATTTAGAACTTACACAGCATTCTTCACTAGTATCTATCTATCTCACACTTTTCAACAAATATTGCTTCAACATACAGATGGGAAACAGAGCAATAGAACTGAGGGTTGTAACACTTCCTTGAAAGTATGTCCAGAGAAGAGGTATTTTCTTAATAAATACCCTGAGTGGGTACTTTCAGCTTCCACTAGGCACAAATACACAAGCACTCTGTCACTTAATTTTGTCTGGTTTTAGATTATTTTGATGTGTACCTTAGTGCTCACATAACTCACTCTTTTAGAGTCTGATCTCATTGCTGTTTGGATTGGGAACAACTCTTGGTTGTTTTCCTGCACCAAACTTACTCCAGTGGAAATAATGCGATGTGGGAAGATGAGAAGCATGACCGTCCCTTGCTCTCTGTACAGTATGCTTGAGAGGAAGGAGGAACATCTCTGGGAAGGTACAGAATGACATGAGACTACAAAGCTGGCCAATGGTGTAAAAAAGCATCCATTTTTAAATGCATTAAAAATAAGTGCTCTTTAATGTAACATGTAATCAACTCATGGGATTTCCTGTCATAGGATGTTACTGAGGCAGATAGCAATATTCAAAAAAAAGATTGAGCTTTTGTATAAATAGTAGTAGCACTTCAGGCTTTATTGGGTAGACCAAAGATATATAAGGGTCATGGCAAGTCTTTCTTTTCAGGGCGTAAACTGAGAAGAAAGGATTTTCTGCTTCATTGTGTAACATAGGTTATAGAGTTAGCCAAAGGCACAGGAATTTGATCTAGTCCAAAGACACGGTCCTGTGAAGCGCCAGCAGAGATCAATGTCACAGACCAGGCAATGAAGTGATTGGGCTAGTTGCTTGCTTAAGTACATTATTGACTGCTTTCCTCCAAGAAGTGGTTTTGTGACAGGGGGCCATGGGATGGATTGAAAGTGTAGGGGCTGGTGGTGGAACACCCAGAATTTCTGAGAATTTCTGTCATTCAATGTCTTTAAATTGACTGCAGTTTTTACTGGGTATCTTTTTGTTGATTGTTGGTGATCATCTGAATACCTAGCAGGCAGTAGTTACTGAGTGAATGAGCTGGGTGAAGATGATCTACTATGAGCATGACATGAACCTAAACTCTCTGTGGTTCTGTGTTGATGTCACTTTCTAGACTGCAGAAACTTCTAAAGTCTTGACCAGATTCTAGCCAGGGTAGATTTATTTTTCGCTCTCACTTTACCATTTCACTTTGTGAGGAGAACCAGAGTGTGTACACATCAGTGACAGTTTTGAGGTGGATCTGCCTGTACCTTTCCTTTAAGGTAAGCTCTCCAAAGACACACACACAAAAAAAGAGAAACTAGGGTTCATCAGAATGTCTTTTTTTTTTTTCCCCCTTAGGAAGAACTTAAAACTTCAAAGAATGTCTCAAACTTAGAGTAACTAAGTCAGATAACATAGAAATTAGAAACACCATTTCTAAATAACCTTCTACTCCTGCCAACGGTGATCTTGGAATGAGATCTTGACTCCCAGAGTTTATTTTAGTCAATTCAGTGACTTTTTTGAGTTGCTTCAAATTATGCCAAGTCCCTTCTGATTCATAGGAAGGTCTTTCCCTTGCTTCTGAGGCCTGTCTCCTCTGTTCCTCTCAGCAGTTTCTCAGTCTTCTTTGTAACTGCAGGCTCCCTTTTCGATGCTACAGCTCTCTCCTCCCAAGCCACCCTGCAGTCTACAGTCTTCTCTCTCCTTTGTGTGCTCAGTTACTCGTGAGGGAAGGAGTAATCTTACTGTCCTTTCAGAGCAGTCCGCTGCCCTTAAATGAACATAACACTTAAACGGAGAGGAAAAAATATCCAAATTAAACAGATAATAACGTTCATGAACATGCAGGAGAGTCTTCATTTCTTGCTTTTTTTCTCCAAATCACACTGTAGCTTTAGTGATCTCTGAGGGCACACATCAGTTCTAGACAGCGAAATATATGTAGAAAAGAGATGTCTGACCTGCACGGGCTTGCCCAGGCTTGGGATCATAGGCAGAAGAGCTGCAACAGATGGTGGCTTAAAGAGCTCAGGCCCTTGTCTTGCTAAGAGGCCGAGCTTGCTGTCTTGAGTGCAGCACAAAGTCATTACAAAGTCATCCCAGGTAGACCAGTATGTCTATGTCGTACTCATGTATGGGCA
>NW_010531197.1:3747-18230 GCF_000687285.1 Phaethon lepturus | reverse complement strand
TCAGCAGCTTTTACTGAGCAGGAGGGTGTCGCTGTACCCCTGCCTACTTTGGGGTGGATTAGAAATAAGAATGCTATACTTTAGTCCAGGTTACATTTTTAGATGAGTGAAAATAGTGTTGCCTACAGCTCATATTTAAGCACTTATGAGGAAGACATGAATTCTTTTTTGGTGATAGTAAACTGGGATAGAAATAAAAGTAGTGGCTGGATCATGACCAGCTTGAATTTTCTGAGGTGTTTCCTAGATTAGACATCTTCTCTTCATAGCAAGATACCTTGAATTTAGAAGGACTGATGTTCTCTTAGTATATTGGTTTATGTGTAATTGGTTTATGCTGGATCAATGGGCAGAGGCCAACTGTATGAGGTTTAATAAGGCCAAGTGCCGGGTCCTGCTCTTGGCCCACAACAACCCCATGCAACGCTACAGGCTTGGGGAGGAGTGGCTGGAGAGCAGCCCGGCAGAAAGGGACCTGGGGGTGCTGGTTGACAGCCGGCTGAACATGAGCCGGCAGTGTGCCCAGGTGGCCAAGAAGGCCAACAGCGTCCTGGCCTGTATCAGGAATAGTGTGGCCAGCAGGAGTAGGGAAGTGATTGTGCCCCTGTACTCGGCACTGGTGAGGCCGCACCTCGAATTCTGTGTTCAGTTTTGGGGCCCTCAGTACAAGAAGGACGTTGAGGTGCTGGAGCGTGTCCAGAGAAGGGCAACGAAGCTGGTGAGGGGTCTAGAGCACAAGTCTTATGAGGAGCAGCTGAGGGAACTGGGGTTGTTTAGTCTGGAGAAGAGGAGGCTGAGGGGAGACCTTATCGCTCTCTACAACTACCTGAAAGGGGGTTGTGGTGAGGTGGGTGTTGGTCTCTTCTCCCAAGTAACTAGTGATAGGACGAGAGGAAATGGCCTCAAGTTGCGCCAGGGGAGGTTTAGATTGGATATTAGGAAAAATTTCTTCACTGAGTGGTCAAGCATTGGAACAGGCTGCCCAGGGAGGTGGTGGAGTCACCATCACTGGAAGTGTTCAAAAAATGTGTGGATGTGGTGCTTCAGGACACCGTTTAGGGGGTATGGTGGCGCTGGATTAACGGTTGGACTTGATGATCTTGAAGGTGCTTTCCAATCTTAGTGATTCTGTGATTCTGTAAGTCATAGATGTATGGGAGCTTAAAGTGGTGTCTAGAAAGAGCCACACATTAACAACCTGATGATAAAATTGAAAATTTTTCATAACAGAATGTTCAGGCCAGCACAGCTCACTTTAGATGCATTTATATTGGCATTCCTTTATTTGAGCAGGGCAGAAACATGAAGCTGGTAAAGTAATGGAGATGAACTGATTGGAAAGTGTGTGTGATCTAGGGTGAATATGAACAAGGATGGCCAGCTTGTACCTTAACCATGTTAAGGTACTAAGGTAGTTAAGTTGCTTTTATGGCCAAGTTGTATGTTAAGCAGAGTCATGCCAAAGGCTAGTTTGTCAGTACCATGCTAGGGAAGTGCAAACTAAGCTCAGGTTAGTTGTGACCAGAAATGAACAGGAGAATCTTGGTGTGTTTGTCTGTAGATACTCCAGATCTCACTGACCATCTTGTCCCCATCACTTCTTCAAACCTTCTTTGGAGCTGTTGGAAAAGAGTGATGATCCATTCTCTGTTTACTTATTTAGTTGGCTATAAATTTTTGCTTATGAAGAACTGGAGGATTATGCCTAAATACAAGCCTGGCTGGAGCACAGCTTTTCCTTTGTTTCTCTGTGTATGCAGAGGTGAGCTTGTGGGGTGCTCTGGGAAGGTCTGAGATAATGTGCTTGTCTCCTCTGGTGCAGTTACCTACTTCTAGAAGAACTGAATTAATCGACTATTTGAAGAATTGCTTAACTGCATATTTAAAGCTGCCTGTCAGGCTCCTTAAGGTATGAGAATCATGTCAGCCATTCCTGATAACAGAGAGCCTTGGGCCTGGTGGACTGGGAAATAGCTTGGAAAGGTGGCGAGGTACAGCTAAAAGTCACCTCCTCAGACTGCAAGTATAATCTGCTGCAAAGGTGTGGAAATGCAAACATAAATCACTCCTGTTGTTTCCTGTCTCAGAGGAACGCGAGTGCTTTACAAAAACAGCTAACATGCTTGTAACCGAACACTTTATATTATGTATGCTCTCATCTACTATGTTCATAGTATGTTCATTGTGTATGTAACATTATACATATTTCTATATAATTTATGAGAAACTCGTGCCTTTAGAGAACTGCTATTATTTTACTGTGATGTTGCCATACGTTCAAAACTAAAGTATGATGTGTATCATGATGATACTAATTTTCATTTTGTTCACTTGCAACAACTATTCATTATACAGCTAACCCCTCTGTGGAAACACACAAACTGAAACAAACCTGTCTGCAAATTCACAGCAAATTTGAAGCAAATTAGGCAAAGCATTTACGTTGTATGCAAGTTCAAAAATGACCTCATTTTTTCAGTGTTTCCCTAACCTTCTTTTTGGCTCATTATAACTATGAAAGGGCTTGTCCTAGAACTTTAAATTTGTTTAATCTGTTGGTTTTGGCAAAGGCTGATGTCTTGACTAGTTGCAAAGGCCTTGTTGGCAGAATTAATTAGCACTAATAGCATTAATAACAGGGTTTCTGCATACCTTAAGGGCTGACGAATTCCACATGGTCCTAAAAAAGGAATTAAGTGCTGGAGCAAACAGAAAGGGGTTATACAGTCTCATTCTTGCTTATCATTGACATACGTTCTTGAAAGCCAAAATCATAAACAGTTTTCTAGAGCATAGCTCACTGGGAATTTTATGCTGACAAAATAGCTTTAGTGCATTTAAGGTGGCTATAGGGTATGGACTATTTAGCTATGATGAACAGATGAACTGAGCATTAGTGGAACAGGAGCAGAGTCAAGGATGCAGAAACGACCTTAATCATGTCTCTTCTTGACTCGTAGTATTTGAGTTCATGAGTAAGTGTGCAGATGAATGTTTGCTTTTAAGATTACTACATTTTTCTAAATATTTTCCTTTGCACAATATTTAATTTTTTTTTTACATTTTTAGTAGTTTTTTCTCTGCATTTATCCACAGCCAGGTGAAACAGAAGGCAGACTAGCTGTTAGAATGAAATTTAGTCCCATCGTGTAACCCAGGGCATGCCCATTTGCTTTTCTGTGCATCTGTTTATTCCTTTTCTAACATGCTTTATGGTTTGGTTGTGAGGATTTATTCACCCACATTTAGATGTTTCTTCAGTATCCTAAATGCCAGGGTACTGTAGCAGAGCAGCACAGTGCAGCTTTTTAAACATACCTCCTTTAGTATTTCTGTGATAGGGCTTTAAGCTAGTGCAATGATATGAAGACCTTAAGAAGAGTAAGGACTAGTTAGTGGTGCTGTGCAACTCAGGTAACAAGTTTGAAGCATGACATGAGCAATTAGATGCTGCACTAACAAGCAGGGTGTCTCTGGTTTAGCAAAGGGTTATTAAAGATCTACCCAAGGTGCCAGGAGACTTATGTAGATTAGGAAAGTCTAAGAACAGCCTTAAAAAGAAAACTGTGAACCAATGTGATGGTACTGCTAATGACTGGGACTTGTGCTCAGTATGCAGGTGAAGTAACTTCTCAGTTAGAAAGCTCATGGTAAAGGATAACTGCTGCACAATGCATTGGGTAAGGAACTGATGAAATATGTATAAGGGACAGTCAGAGATGGAAATACTTGAATTCTAGCTGCAGGACCATTAGACCCTACTATATGCAGTTTCATTGCTGGCACGCATGCCTGATCCAGTGTTGAGCCTAGCTGCATGGCTGGGTGAGCTGGCTAAGTTTGGTTCCTGAAGGCAGGTGGACTGGAAATGGACTCTGGAGCGGTCAGTTGTGGTGTGTGGATCAGCTGTATTCTGACATGTCGTTATGGGTTAGTGGAAGGAAAAGGTTGGAGAGAGACCCTGGAAAATGCAGTGAATGACAGGGATTCACAGAACATGTGTAATATATACGTTTTTGCAGTACCATCCAGGTTTGTGTAGAGGTAGGAGGAAGAATGGTCTCCTGACATGCTTTGATGTGTGTTTTTTATTAAAGGAAGAAGCATTACTGCCTTTAAACATCTGGCCAGCTCAGATGCTAACTACCGTGTGGGCTAGAAGGGCTAAAAGGGAGTTCTTAAGTTTAATGAGCTACAGAGTTGCACTTGTGCTGTTTCTGAAGTGCAAAATCAGATCTGAAATGGAAATCCTTTCATTTCACATTAAAAAAAAGTCTTGATTTTTTTCTTATGCTAATTGAGGCATTTCAGATAGAAGCTTTTAAAGAACTGCACACAAATCATAATTCAATCCACACTCAAGAAAACTTTGCAAGTAGGGGCTTTGCATCTTGTTTTGAGCCTGGGGCCAAATGTAAAATCTGAAATGCCAAGCATACAATAATTTGCCTTGACAATCAAACTGTCTCTTAATTATGAGCTGTGCTGGTGACCTGATGAGTTGTGGAAAAGAATTTTCACAGAAGACCTCTAGAATATGCTGTTGAGGCCTGTGGGTCATGAAGCTCCAGCTATGCACAGTTGGAGGAAACTAATAATCTTCTTTATGGAAAGAACTGAAGCCTGTTTATACTATTTATTGTTGCTTTGCAGGGATGCATGTTTATTATCTGGCAACGATCCTAGCTCTTGCTCAACTCGCTCTACTAATAGTATTTTTCCTACCTGCCCGTGCGGTGAACTCAGTGCTGGAGTCAGACAGTAAAACTGTTGTTTCTACCTCATGCATCATCCTGAGTAGCAAAAGAGAGGGCTTCCAGCAAAGCAAACTGGTCAGAAGTGTCATCAGCAGGGAAGGAGATGTACAAAATAAATCCAGTACAAAGCCTACAATTCTGTAGCCTTCTCTGTACAAGCACCGCAAAGAGTATAAGAGGAAAACAGTGAGGTAGAGTGACCTTACACTGGCTGAGAGTTGAGCCCACAGTCTTTTTTTGTCATAACGTTGTCAGCGATGCACTTCAGTCCCTTTCATCATGATTGATCAATCAGGTTCTAAGAAAAATTATGTTAAGCCAGAGGGGAGCGGGGGGGGTAGTATTATTATTTTAATCTATGTCCTCTGTAGGCTTTCGTTGATGAAAACAGCTTTCATACAGTGGTGAAAACATACGTGCATCATAAGAATATTTGTAAGTATGAAATGAACAGCACATTTCTCCTGGCAGCATCATCGGAAGCTTTTAATCCATGCTGGCTGCTGTTCTGCATATCAGCTGTTACCTGGCGGGAGAGACCAGCTCCTGTTCCAAAGCACTCGGAGCAGTGTCCCCGGCCACGGCTCTCGCTTCCCGGGCAGCACCGGAGGCGGAGGTGGTCATGTGGGGCCATATCCTTCCTGTTCAAAGATTTTCCCTGCTGAGGTATGTGCCAAGCCTCTAGAAGGAGTAGAGGCCCGCGGCAGTATCTCTGGTTTGCCTTTGTTTAGGATTTTCCCTCTTTTTACGAGCACCTTTGAATGGAGATGACTTTTTGGTGTGTTGAACAGGCCTATGGAACGATAGTTTATGCAACAGTTTATGCAGGCTCATGCCGGCGCTCCCGGTACTAGTCTGGGGCGATGGTGAGGGAAGAGTTGACAGTGCTTTCTGCTATCCTTGAAAGACTCCCTGCTTTTTTATAAACATGTCTTTCACAAAGGGTAGTTATCCTCCTAAGCCATGGATCTGCCACTAAGGTGGGATCTTACACTGGTGGTGAAGAAATGTGATGAGACTGCTGGGAATAGAGTAAAAAGGCAGAACAAAAATTCATGGATCTCAATTCAGTCAGACCTTTGCCAGCTGGGGAATAATCTCCTTGAAAAGCTTTTATTTCAACAGGATGACAGATCCAGAGAAGACAAAAGATTTGTTCATTTTTTTCTAAGCAGTTATAACTGTTTTCCTCTATTTTTTCCATGATTCCCCACCTTGTTCCCACCTGGGCCTATATTGTTAACCAGGAAATCAGCAAGTCAGGAGATGAGAAATGTGGTATAGTTTCTGTAAATACTACAGATTAGAAGTTGAGGTTGAGGTTACAGTGTCAGCAAGATTTTATGAAAACCTACCGCCTTAATGACTGACTTTGGTGGATTTTTTCATTTTCAGAATTATTTATAAGGACAAAGCCCAGTAATATTTTATTTTTAAGAAAATAGGGGTTAACCTTTTAATTTTGCCTACGGTAGGCCCTTCACCTGCCAGACCTTGGTGTTTGCCTGCGTGTTTCCATGAGTCGGTCACCAAGAGCTGTGAAGGAACAGCTTTTCCTGCTTGAGGACTCTGAAGGTCTGCATGCTGCACTTTGATCTTCAACTGTTACTCCCCCAGCACTAAATGGAAACAAAACACTTTTAAAATGCAAGAGTCTGGTCTTTTTTGTTGAAGCCACTAACCAAGTGTTGTTGGGTTTGGATTGTTTTCCCCTTGCCTTTTCCCTCATCAAAATTTAGCAATGAAGCAACACTACTACAGTGAGTAAGGAAGAGTTTCTCTTCCTGCTTGCAGGGTTTTCCCCTGGTTTGAGTGCCTAGGGAATTGCTTTCTCCTGCCTGGCCCGCCAGCAGCTTTAGCAGTAAGTGTCATGGATATCCAATCTCTATGCAGAGGTCTTGGCAAAGAGGTCTTTCAAAGAAAGACCACACAGCAGAGGGTGAAAACCCCTTCGTAATTACTTCATGCCCACTGGCTGGTATTGTATATTAAAAAAATCACACCAATCATCATTGCAGAAAATGCATTTCTTTTATAGGTTTCTTGTACCTTCAGCTGCTCTTCTGCCATTTATTTTCACATCTGTAGCAATGCAGATGTTGGATTACTGTGAACATAAAATGGGACAATAAGTTTTCTTGCTCAATATATCTTAAAATACTATTTGGTATTAGTGAGTGTCTCTAGATGGTTGTATCAAAAAACAAAAAAAGAAAAAACAAAGAGAAAAGAAGTATATTCTCACTCTTGAGAAGCCATTCTATCTGGGGTTATTGCGGTATTTTCACACATTAGTAGAATAGTCCTGGTTTTACTGTTTCCACCCTTTTGTCACTGACTGTATTTCAATATTTTAGAAAATTGACAGTGGTAGAGTTGGACTGTCAGATCACAGCTCGGTTCTGCTGTTTATATTTCAGCTCAGATTCAAGAGCTCCTTAACTGAGTTTTGGGTCCAAAGTCTAGTCTAAACCTAGTATGTATGGCCATTTCTTACTGTAGCTCTAGTTCGAGTAGACTTATTTATAATTTCCAGAAAGGAGACACGAGGCACAGTAGATCACAGCTTTGTAAAATTGTATCTTCTTGGCTTTCAGTGATAGGCAACACATAGCTTCAGATTTGCTTTTGCTCATGTCAGAGTGAGCAGGAATTTTGCCATTGATTTAAATTAGTAAAATCAGGTTAGAAAAAGTAGTTTTGTTGTAAGACCACTACAGACCAGGGCATTCATTTTCCCCTGTGGAATATGGTTAAGTTGCAGACGTGGAAGTGTAAAGAGAAAACATGCCAGTGTGACTGAAATAGTGACACTGGCGTCCTTGCTGAATTATTCACGTTGGGATGAAGACTAGTGTTTTTGTTTTAATTAATATCCAAGGGTTTTAAGAAAAATTCACTACTACGCAATTTCTAAATATTTTTGCTGCGTTGCCAATCTATTAACTGCCTCAGGTTTCTAAAAGACTTCTGAGCAGAACTGGTGTGTCTCTCTAGGTGGTGAGCAGAGGTGCGAGAATTCTCACTGGGATGGTCCCCTTGTAAGATCTGGGGTCGTGCTCTTCCCCTCTTCCCAGGTGGATCACGTTCACTAGTATTAGTGCAGGAATCATGTTGCTTACAACTGTGTGCTCTTGGTACACCTCTTGCGTCAATTCTTATGCTTGGGGTTATATTGAATACTAAACACTTAGTACTGTACGGTGCACTTCCAACAGCACTAATTCGTACGGATATGAAATCCAGAAGAGAAGGTGCTTTCAGAGATTGTATTAATGACTGTGGCATTTATTCTTCACCAGACCCTTGATGTGGTTTGACAAACTGCCTTGCTTTAATGATGACTCAGTACTGTGCTGGTTTTGTGGCCCCTTGTAGCAGCTGGTATACCAACTGGCTAAGCAAGTGTCCGACGGCAGTGGAGCAGACACAGAATACACAAGCCTCAGGTCATTTGGGGCCAGGATTCTAAAGGTTTCCATTGATTTAAATGGGAGCCAGGCACCTCAGTACTTAGAAAAAAATCTAGTCCTTGCTCCTTAGCGTACCAATCACGTATAGCAAACACTCATTTTCCCTGAATCTTGAAAGCACAAGACAAGCTCTGCGAATAAAGTAATGCTAGTGATGTGTTTGGGAAAAAAATAATTTACAACTGGCGTTTATGCCAGGGCTGGCAATGCCCATCTAATTGAAGGGACCTCATTTGTGACACAAGCCACACAGGAGGTCATTGCAACAGACTGTAAACTAATTGCTACCCTTGCATAAAAATTAGGAGAATAGTTAGGGATTTTTTTTTTTTTTTGATGCTTCTACTTTTGTGTACCCAATTTGAGAGGGACTGCCACGAGAAGGTCAAAAGATTGAGAGAGAAGCAGAGACTTGGACGGAACAATCTGTCCTCTAAACTACAGACATTCTGGCATAAGAGGATCTTGATGAAGCCTTAGATAGTATTGAGCAGGAATCCACAGTTGCATGGCTGCAATTTTTTTTTTTTCCTGTGTTGCTGAGCACTCTCTCTTGCATTTAAAATATATTATATCTTCAACAGAGTGTTTGGGGATCCCTGCATGAAAGAAGGAAGCGTAGGGAGGTGAGCCTTGTAGATTACTTGTATGGTTAGTTTTTATGGCTCTTGCCCTGGAACTGAAATTCCACCTGAGGGAAGAAAAGAGTCAGGGCCTGAAACCACAGTGGTGTGCATTCAAACCAGACCAGAAATAGGGGCAGGTGTTCAGCTCCCTCTCTCTCATGACAGTTTGCTTGATGCCTTGAGGAAGATAGCAATTGCCCCTGCTGCCACATTCATCTCTGAGAGTCTCATGTTTAAACACATTCTAGGGAGTTTTGTTTGCCAAGAGGGAGATCATGTTTGGATAAAATCTTGTAGCTCTTCTCCAGGATTCCTTTTTCTGGATAAATGACATATGCTGAGGCCCATCTGGGCAAGCTAGTTGTTTTGCTGAGTAAGTGGAGGAAGAAGACAACAAACCTCTCTGAGGCACTGGTCATTCTCCAGGAAAAAGGGTGATGCTGCTGCAGGCTGTCTTTTTCGTTCGGGCTTTCTCCAGCCCTCTTAGAGTTGGGACCAGCCCAATTCAGCAGTACTGCTGTTGTTTTGCTTACTATAGCTCCGTGCTGAGATGCACCTGACGACTTTTCACATTTGCCCCCTAGAAGTTCTGGTAACGCTCAGTAAGGTGGTGAAAGTTGGTATCAAGCCTAGGACAGACCAACTGAAACAGGAAACCTGTATCATATATGCGTTTCTGCTTTTTATCAGAGTTGCTTTGGTACTGAGGAACTGAAGTTCTTTCCCAATTAAAAAAAGAACTAAAATTTCCCTTGGTAGTATTTTGCATGGGCACCGTAGTGATTAAATTACACAGCCGTATCCTTCGGTCTGGAATCAGGAAGCTGCTCAGCCCCTTAGAGTTCTAGATACAAGAACAGGTCTAGGGAGTGTTGCTTTGTGCTACAGTGCAGGTACCCTTGTTATTAATCTGTAATTACATAACCAACACATGACAAAAACGGCACTTATTTCTGGTGATTACACAGTAATTACACTCAGCTGATTCAAAAAGAAATTAATAGTTCTTTGCAACACTAATGAAAAAGTTAATAGTAATATTCTGTAATTTGCTTGTGATGAGAGTGTACACTGAGGGTCAGCTAGTGCTGCTGCTCACTTGGGTTTTGGCTCATAAAATGAAATGCTATGACTATATTAAGTCTCATCTGGTTTTTAGGATTCATTGCACTGGAATCTGGTTTCATTTCCCTTAAAATAATTACTGGGAATTACATAGTTTGATGGCGTTAGTCAGGATTTTTGCTGATGTAACAGATCGGTTTCAAGCTCAAAGGTTTGCAATTACAGTGGGAAAGGATGTGGAAGTATTTGTGGGTCGATTACTTACTACACGGTTTGTTGCCGGCCTCTACTTGTAGGGTGACAGTGACGGATTGCACTGTCAAACAGACGCTCGAGACTGAGTGAATCAAAGAGCCTGGGCTTGCAGTGCTGGATTTCTCAAGCCAAAGGCTGGGTGGTAGTGGCACGGTTACTGCTCACCATTTCAATGTACATTCCTATCAGGAGGAGACACCAGGAGACACTAACTGAAAAACAAGACACATTAAATACATGAAGTTTCCTTTTCTGTAACTTTGTCTAATTTTGCATATGATGGAAAATTTCGAGGTCAAGTTTTGTTTGCTTTACGGCTGGTGAGAGCTTTGGCAGGATTTATATTCTCCTTGTGTATACTTCTAAGCAAAGATAACGGCCGAATGTCAGCATCCCCACAGGATACTGCCTGAACACAACAGAAAAGCAGCGTCTGGAAGGGATTGGGAGGAGAAAAAGGGGCTGAATGCAATTAAATTATAATAGGATGGTGATCAAAATTCCCCTGGCTTCTGAAATAGGCATATAGCTTGGTCTTAACCAAAGGCATGTGTCGTCTGTGAGTGAAAATGGCCACTCACGTCTCTGACTAGCCTTGCAGACACACATGCCTGTGAGTGCTAGTGGATCTTCTATCACTCTCCTATTTAGAAAGAAACATAAAAACAACACAACCAAAATACCACCTGTATTATCAGTCCAGATGTTCGTTGTTCTCTTTTTACTTTGGTGTAAACCCATAAAGTAGAAATAAATGTGGTTGTCAACATAAAAAAGAGAAATCTAACGCTGCAGAAGGATTAAGCTGCAAGACACAACAGATATTTTTATGTCTCACAGTACAGTAGACCTGCATCTCTTCTCTTTTATATTAGTTTTATTGGGGAAAAATAATTTTTAATTAAAAATGAGACATTGTATTTCATGCAGTAGAGTGAGAAAAGGTTTCACAGTGGTACAGGAATTTCTGATTTAGAGCCCATAATACTGTGAGACATCTGGATACTTTTTTTCGCTAAATAAGTTGACCCTTCTGCAGTTCTCTTGAGTGAAATCCTGGCTTCATTAAAATCAAAAGCAAAATTCTTATGGACTTCTGTGGGCCAGGATTTTGTCTTGGCATACTTTCCATAAGAACCTTTCCTCTTTCAGACCATGGCTCTGTGGAGCACTTAAACATATGGTTACCTCTCAGAATGTCTATTTGTTAGCAGAAAAATGCTCTTGAAAATATGTTCATCATCAAGATAGGTAATACTAGCACCACTCAGAGACATCAGCTGAGAGAAAATACATTTTGAAAGAAATGTTCCAGTTTTATTCATTTTATCCTGTGAACATTTAGTCTGCTAGTAAGAATTCAATAAGTGCGCTTTTCCTTTAGATTTGCCTAGTAACTTTTCATCCCTGGCTTCCATAGAAGGAGTGCTTTGATGAATATTGCTGTGGAGATAATTAATTCCAGTATTTCATAAACTATATATTAAAAGTAGAAGAAAGAAGGGAGGCTGAAGAATCAGAAAGTGCAGTAGCCAGTTTAAAAACATGTGGCTCATAAAAAGGTTGTGCTGCTGCTGTTCTTCCAAGGAAGAATTTAATTAGTTGCCTGTTCACTGCTTGCTTTTTTATGCTGTTCAGATTTATAAGACAAAAAAGGTGAAAAGATATCTGTTTGCTTATACTTTAAACATTCTGCCAAAAATGGGAACACTTAGGTCAAAGGGTATTGTTCTGCTGAAGAAAGGGAATTGCAGATTGCTGAGGGCATCTCATTAGCATCAGTATCTGCTTCTCTGAATGAGTAGCAATATCTGGATGTCACAGCTGAAGAACAAATTAGAATATACTGCACTTCAAATGAATCGTCCCAAATATCACCTTCCCTGGCTGCAGATTTTTACTTCTGGTGAAAGCCCAGTGACTAGTGATTTCTGGACCTTTCTTTCTGACAACTCATGGGCCATTGCTTTGCAGCCCTTGCAAAGGAGGGTTCAGGAGAATACAACATGATGCAAAACCAAAGGCAGTCGCAAGCCTTGCTGCTAGCAACACAGGTGCTAGACACACGTCACTAGATGCTGCTCAGTTCTGTAAGTGGTTGGGAAAACGGACATGTGTCAGTCATACGGCTAGGTACTGTAGATCAGCAACTGTCAGTGGCCCGTATCTGGCTCAGGAATACAGTTAGAGCTGACCCCCAAAGGAGCTGTTGTGGAGAAAGCCACTTAATATCGTCAAAGGTCTATCATTTGTCTCCAAGTTTTTAATTAAAAAAAATGTATATGTGAGTATAGCCAAAGTAACAAGTAAAATTTTCATTGTCCATCTCTTGGAAGAAATGTGAATATTTTATTTAAATCAACAAAATCTGCAGCTCCAATTTGGAAACATAAGTCCAGATATGTCCTTCTGCACATACAGACCTTTGCACTGAGGAGGCTGTGGTAGAAGGAATGGCTGCTGTAATTTGTATTCATCTCATTACTTTGTTTACAGAATGCCCTGAAGAGAGACTTTTTGTGTGAGTCAGTATGAACAGATGGAAATAAGAGACCTAGTAATAAAGTGTGTGCTTAAGACAGACATAAAACTTTGCATGAAGGCAGAGGGAATTGGACATGGATCTCAGTTACTCTTAAGACGGGAACTGTTGTACCAGTGTGAACAAGGGAAGAATTTGGCCCAGTGGATATACCTAAATTGGTTTTATGTACAAATACAGAGATGCTAGGAGCATACACCATTGATAATTAGGCCTTCAGAGTACTGGTACTACATGTCTCCTCAGAGCTATGGAGTGCATACATGTTGTAACCAAAAGTTAAAACAATACAAACAGTGAGAAAACTTGTGCAATCTTTTTTTTCCCCAATTTACTGTAATAACATGCCATTTCAATTCTAAGAAGACACTCCCCTGATATTTACATTAACCGAACCCAGTGTCCCATGAGGAGGTGAAAGGGAGGAGAATGGGTGTTCACTTTTCCTGTCTACAGTGAAGCATTTTCTCATACATATGACTAAGGAGGGAATTTTGCAGCTGAGGCTGTTTTTCCTTTCTGTCTACTATGTTTCTTAATATAGTGATAGGAGAAAAGCTTAACTACAGTCACTTGACCAGGGGAGAAAAGGGGGAAGGGAAGCTGTGTGTGTTGGCCCAGTGTCTGGTGCAGGTGTGATGGGCAGACTTGTGACCCTGCAAAATTTACCCAAGGAAACTCAATCTGGTCTTGAGTCCTTCTGTAGTCACTCTGACTTTTAAGTTCCTTTCAGAGCAGTGATGGTGTAAGAACTTTGTTGTATCTTGGTCTCCTACTCATCCTTCTCCTGAGGTCCTGAGTTAGCGTAGTCTGTGGCAACCTGCTACCGGTTATTTCAGTGCCTTCTTGGCTGCTGCACTTCTCTTAAACCCTTCCTGGGATCTTCCTGAGTCTTTCCTAATGCCTGTACTCCCTGTACCTGCATGTGGAGCCATGACAGGATGAGTATGGGCCCCTCCAACGCTCAACTGCTTTTGAGAGGCTCTTTGCACTGGTTGAAGGCCCCTCTGGCCTCCCCTGGTGCCAAAAGTAATGCACCTCACAGTCTCAAGCCAATGTAGTGCTCAGATTGTCTTGGTTGGTCCCAATGGTGGCATAGTAAGACCAGTAAACTCTAGATCAGAGACAGGCTGTTTGAACACAAACTTGAAGGATGTATCCGTATAAGAAGATAAACAGAGGAAAGCAAGCTTTTGAAATGTGGTAAACCTTAAACATTGCCACTTCCAGGCCTCAGACTGTGTTTAGAACTTGAGCTTTTGAATCTGAACTGGTTGCCTGGCACGGTGAAGTGTCTGCCCTTTGGTATAAGCAGATTAGTTATTATGCAGCCTGATATAAAAAGAGGTAGTATAGTCTATTCTTAGTGATTGCATAACCTTTAAGAGTAAGAAAAATCCTTAACGGCTCATAAGCAACCAAACAAGATTTGCTTACGTGTGGCTCACCGTGCAGCTCATGTCTTAATAGACAAATTGTCTCCTGGATACTTCACAACCCATTCAAGATTATTTATATCCTCTACCGCGTGAGATTACAACATTTCCCTGATGGCAATTACAGCAATGGCCTACCTGGAATAGCAGTGTGAAAGAGTCTCTGATCTTTCAGTTCACAGGCAGCAGCCAGAGACGAAGAGCAGAGCCAGCTAGCTGGTCCAGGGGATCTGTCTCCACTTGGTCCACAGAACCTCCTAAAGAGGTTCTGATTTGCACAGTGGTCTTCTGAACTGTGCCTACAAGCGTGAGGGAGGCAGACCTGTTTG
>NW_010531197.1:0-3716 GCF_000687285.1 Phaethon lepturus | reverse complement strand
GCAGACTTGAAAGAAATTGTACCTTCTGGTGAATTTAAATAAGATAAATATTACATAAACCTGCTGGTTACCTTAGTTATTTATGAACTCACAAAAGAATTTAATTCCTGAAGCAGGAAGGACTCAAACCTCAAAGCTTTCTGTACCTGAGCCCTGTGACTTGAGGTCATTGAATAATTGACCTACAGATAATTTCCTTTGACTGTAGAACATACATGGAAAATTCTGGAAGTCTTATCAGGGAGGACTTGTGGATATGTTATATGTGACTGGATATTAAGCACACATAAATACTGCTGGTGTCAGGCAAGCTTATTTATATCAGTTGTCGTTTAATGTTATCTACAAATTTTGTCTGAACAATTAAGAAGGATATTCAGATTCTGACAGTGCTTTTGTAACAGCCAAACTATAAATGTACCCTTTAGGCCATTAAAACTTTGTTTTGAACTCTCTACTTCCTGAGACATTTCAGAACTGGGAATTTTACATTATCTCCTTCAGCTATGGTTAATCTTCAAGAAAAAATGTATTCTAAGGATCTGTAACTCAGAGTTAGAAATGGTGAAGCAGGCAAAGTGAAATTATTTGAAAATCTACAAAGAACAATTTCAGGCATAAAACTGAATCTCGGATTCAAGAATCTTGGTTAACCAAAGACCAGCTCTTCCATATGTTTTAAATAATTCTGAAAAGTGCTTTTTGGAAACTAACTTCAGACTATTCTGCTTACTCTCTGGAATTCTTTACACAAAATTTGTTTCAAAAATATTGCTGTTTACAGAAAGAACCATATGGAAAGAGTTTCACATATTTTTTTTTTCTGTATCATGGCTGGGATTGATTAGTGTGACTTGAGTTTTCAAAAAAAACAAAACAAAACAAACAAAAAAAAAAACCCAGGCAAAAAAACAGCTCCTTTACAGTAGTAGTTGCTTCCAAATGAATGGATCTGATTTCCTTTTAATATTTGCAGGGCAAGAAATGACTGTTCAGTTTGTTTTAAGAATCTTCCCTCCTGTTGAAGTTTATTAGGTTTTGTCATTCCAGAAGTAGCATTTCTGGTTCCTTGAATTACAACTCCTTATTGAACTTTTTAGTAGGGGTAATAGATTTTTATTCTGTTTTCCACATTGTGCTTTTATCAGATCTCAGTTTGGAGCTGCGACTTGTGTTCTGCAAGATCTTGCTTTTTTTTTTAGCCTTCAAGGAGGCACAAGGAGCAGGAGTATGACCATCTAAACCCTCAGCTCATATCTCCCAGCGTTGTAACACATGACTTCATTATTCTTTCATAGTGTATATACTGCTGTCATCAGAGCTTGACCTCAGGTTGACTTTCAAGTTTGCAGTATTTATATCTAAAGAAAGTTGAATCAAAGTAGGATCAAAACATAAAAATAGACAAGCTGCTGTAACCTGGAAGGAATTCTAAATACGCTGACTCACCAGGCACGCCATTAAGATCAACTTATTAGAAGTAGATTTTTCTTCTTCTTAATTCTGTCTTAGAATACCTTTTCAGAGGTTGTTTTTCTTAAATTCTGTCTTCACAGTCAAGCTCTGTACTGTACTGACTTAAAAAAAATCCAACCTTCAAACTTGGCCAGAAGAGATATAAACTTATCCCCTTTTTCTCCTTAAAATATAAAGCTTTGGAATATAATAAGCCAAATATCTTAAGCCAGCAAGCAATACCACTTGTAAAAAGTACACTAAATTTAGACCTTGTCATAAATCTGTTCATCAAAGCAAATAAAAATTAAATTAAAATAAACAAAAAAAGCCCCAAAAACATCACTTCACCACTGTATATATCAGGAGTTCCTAAACTGTTCTGTACCTACCCTGTTGCCCCCATCCTGCTACTCTGAGAAGGGCTTCTTCTGTGGTGTGGGAGTTGCTGGGCTGGTCCCTGTGCCAGACTGTCTCTCCCCAGCATCCATCTTTGCTCCTCTGCAATGGCTGCATGTGGTCTGGTTCAGAATCCTAATGGAGATGCCCAGCATTGACTTGTTCACGTACACCAGTCAAGAGCTTATTTAGTAGTTCACTGTTTTGGGTCATTTGTTTTCAGTGCATTGCTTTTGTGGAACAAGGATGTAGGAGGTGAGGCTAGGCTGACTGACAAAGAAGATGGAGATCCTAACGCAGCAGCTGGTATATGGAAAAAGAAGGTGATGACCTCTCCTGAACTGCTGACCAAATTGTGCTCATGCTTTGTGCCCAGCAAGGCTTGTGTCCCTTGAGATTGCTTACAAGCTGGGGTCTTTGGCGTAGGCTGAGCTCATCTTAAGAGGTATTTGCAAAACCAAAGAATATTCTAACCAACAACCTGTCAGAAGCTGTGGGATTGCTGGTCTGTATCTTACAAGGTCAGTGCAGACTCAGAAACCTGGTAGTGGCAGCCTTAGTTTAGAAAGTTTAGCTATTTATTGTTGCCACATTCCCGAGCTGTCCTTTAAGGAACATTTTGTGACAGGAGGTGTCAGACCTTCACTGCAGTCAAAGGTTCAATTAGGAATGGGGGAGTCTGAGCTTAACGTAACTCTCAGCCTATCTATTTCTATTAGCTGAACAGTTCTTAAGTCTCATTATTACATTGTGCATCTAGACAGCTTTCCTGGATCTTGATGAGATTTCATACTTCAATCTAGATGGTGCAGGAGATGTCTGAGATATAACTACTGGACTCATGAGAAAACAGTTTTTTAAATTGAAAGCATTTAAGTCAAAGAGAGTTAGTGATATGAAAAATAAAAGGCAGTATGTTGCCAAAACCGTATCAGTGACTAAGGATTTCAACCGCTGTTCAAAAATTACAGTCCTGGTGCTTACACTGTAAGTGTATATTATAGACATACCCTGTATAGACTAATATATACTTAGAAGCAGGATGTAAGTACTTCAGTAATGTAGAATGAAAATGTGCCAGTTGAAACTGCTTCACTTGTCATCCCCGGGTTGATGTATGCTTCTGTAATAAAAAGTGCATACAAAGAGGTTCAGCGTTCAGCTTGCCTTGTAGTCCAAGTTTGGCAGCTGACAATAGATTAGACTTTTCAGAAAACTAGAGGAAAAGTTGAGTTCAGGCACAGGAATATCAGGAACAATCTAACTTATGAGTATGACTTAGAACTAACTCTTCAGTGAGCAGCAGAGGAGGAGAACGGTTCGGAAGGAAATTCAAAATGAATGAACTGCCAAAATGGAGAGGGAGGCTAAGGAGGGAAGCAATTTAAATGGATCAGGAGGATTATGTCAGAGCGAGGAAGGTATCTTTTAGACAGCAAACCCTTTTTTTTTCCCCTCCATTAGTCTTCTGCATTACAGTATCACTTGTCAGCTACTGAGGGAAGGAGGACATGGCAATGAAAACAGCTACTTTAGATTTTTTTTTCTCTTTAAGGTTTTGATTCCTGCAGCATTTGCCTGGCTCATGGAAATTGGTGCTGAAAGGCTGAGCAACATTGAGGGAACAGGAGTTACTCTCTTGACTGACCTCTTAACTCAGGCATTGCCAACATAGAAATTAATTACAGGTCTTTCAAGTAATTGAGATCCATTACTATTACTTAATAGACCACAGCGCACAGAAATCCTTCATTCTTTCTTGAACTAATAAGGTACGTGTTCCTATGAATCATTTATATATTAATACCCACCGCATGTGCCAAAGGGCGCTGGCGCGGGTGCCGGAGGTGTGGGCGCGGGTG
>NW_010531196.1:54028-54385 GCF_000687285.1 Phaethon lepturus | reverse complement strand
CTGGCGCGATCCTCTGCTCTGGAGCCCTTTGTCTCGGTGGCTTCCAGGCAGTCTTTTTCATTTTTTAGAGTGTGTCCTCTTTTTAAATGGTCGTGGTCTGGCTGTTTGGACTTGGTTTTCTTTTCACGCTATTGGCTCACACTAAGATGACCAAATACTCGTGATGCTGGGGTAAATTGGTGGTGACATCTTGGAAACTGATTGGCCGCACCAAAGCAAAATTACTGAGAGTGAGTGGAGAATCAGAGTTTGAGATTCTAGCATATTTAAATCAGCTGTGCTCCTGGATAGAGGGCTTACATTTGGTTCCTCACTAATTATAGTAATACATTACTTTGGGCTATTTCAATTCCTGCT
>NW_010531196.1:14972-53997 GCF_000687285.1 Phaethon lepturus | reverse complement strand
TCCTGCTGCACTGAGAGTAAGAAGCCATAGGCTGTAACTTACAAAGCAGAGTGATTTAACTGTTTCATTTTTATGTAATTCTGAGTCTTATCATTCATGGGCAAGGCATCTCTGGTTAAAGCCTTTTATAGCACCATATGATAGTAGAATTATCCCTGAGACCTTGCTCTGAGTTCCATTGATTAGGAATCATGAGTGTTTCAGAAGTGAAAATAGTTGAGATCAGCTAAAAGCATACATGAAATAGCTCTTTTGCCCTAAAAAAAAGAAATAATTAAACACTAAATGGGTTAGACTGTTACAGTAAGTGATAGTGTACTCACAAATTCAGAGTGTGTTAGAACTGCTATGTTTGTCATTAAGCCAGCATATTCTGTGTCTTAGGCTTTGCTTTGAGTTCTAAAGCACTGACTGATAACAGTAATGATTATTTTTTCCACTTTGGCCAGCAATTTTTTGTGAATCTCCAGTTCTTGGATTGCGTTACAGAACGTTGAAACCTTCCCACTCTGCTACTAAATTGGTGTAATTTTCAAAGAACACAGATGGGAAGGTAAAAGTAATTAACACCTTGCCTGCTTTGGCCTTGTGATCAAAATTTTTTGAGGTAATAAGAGGAAAAGTAATGACAACAAGAAAATGATACCATAATCCATCCAAATCACATAGTTTTAATTACAGCACAATTATCTGTAAACCTTTTTCTCATCTGTTATGCAGCTTGGTTCTATTCTTGTCTAATAAGCAACACCGGACGAATCTGGCTAAGTAATGAATGTCACTTATGGACCACTAAGAAAGCAACTTTAAACTGTACCATAGAAGATTTTAGACACTTTCAGGTTTGACACATAACTCAAGTGTCCTTTCATATGGCTGTACTTGGCTTGCTTCTCCCTATAGATCTATATCTCTACCTTGTCCCAGTTCTATCAGTGTTCTGTGTCAGTAGGAAGACCTTATTCACCTCAAAAAGCAAAATGATACTACTTTTACTTCTAGCCACAGAATAGAAAAAAACTCTCAAAACAAATCAACTTTTTTATGTCCTTGAGATCTGAATCCTGTACTAACTTGGAAATATAATTTCCCATATTTATGATTTCTGAGAAACTCTGTATGACTCAAGCTCTAAAGTAGAAATAAAATAGAAAAAACAGATGTACTCAAATTTTTACAGCATTGATTGAATATCAATAAAAATCCAATAGAATAACATGTAGCTTTTAAAGAGAAAATAAAGTATAAATTACTGTGATAGTCTAAGGCAACAGCTAATTTTTAACAATGATTTTGTTCAATTTGAATAGTGTGTAATTTTAATTTCTTTCATTTTGATGCTTGTGCTCTTGCAGCATTGATGCTGCAAGGCATCAGTGAAAGCAGATCTAATTGTGTAACTTTTCCTTAAGGTGCTGTCAGTAAAGCTGGCTACTGTGGAACTATTAAATGCGTTGGGTAGTTGTTACTACATAAGATGTTTTACTAAAGTGAACTAGAATGTAAAATTATATTGTGAAGTTCCTCAATAAAAGGATATCAAAGCTAATGATTCCCATTGACTCAGTTTTATTTCAGATGCTTTAATGAGTAGTTGGACAACAAATAATTTCTGAAACTTAAGAAAATTCTTGTCTTTTAAAGAATTTAATGTTAGATAACTTTTTGTGTGCATGCAGAATTTGAGTAACATTATAAGCATATTACATGAGGACAATTCATTGGAAAGTTATCTATGATATTTGGAACTTGTCTTTCCTGCCCTGACATTTCATTGGAAGCTGCAGGGGGCTTACCTGCTTGAAGATGAGGGTAAAAACTTCTGAAACTAGAGGAAAAGAAGAGAAGACGTCTAACATTGTACATTGTCCTCCTGAAGGGCTTTTCCTGCAAAGTCAGGAGAATGGATTGGATGAGAATTTTCTCAGCTGCAAAAAGCTGAGCTTTAGCATTGGTAAGTGCATCAGCTGACTGGGCTATGTATTTGTTTTTCCTTGTAACCCTAAGTAGGTGATAGAGGCTTTTCAGTCTTTTTTTTTTCTTTTTTTTTTGAAGTGTATTTCTGTGAAAAGTACTCACTGCCACAGTGGTGGTGTTGAAATAGACAGCAAGCATAGCAAGCGTGGTAAATATGCTGCATATTGCTTATATAGGGATAAAATCAAAGTCTTATGGTAGCTAATTATTTTAAACCACATGTAGATCCATATTGTTGTTTTTAACTATGAAGTATTCCAAATCCTTGGCTCAGTTGGGATATTTAGCTATTTATAACTTCCTTGCTGCTTTGGTAACTATGTAATTCACAGAATGAAAGTTATTCTGGAACTTGGAGACCTGATTTCTATTCCTGTCTCTGTTACTGATCTGGTATGTGAACCTACTCAAGTTGGTTAACTTTTCCAGATGCACTGGTAGGTCTGACACATGCAGGAAGAAACACCAATTCTGAGTCAAACCCTTTGAGGACCAGAAGCTATAGAGCTATGTTGGTGCAACTGTATGCATGGGTCAAGTCTTCTAAGAAGGACAAAGTAAACTGGGTGCTAAGAAAATTCACAAGTGAAATTTGTAAGGTTTTGGTGATCATAAAAGAATGAGCATGATTAGATTAGCTTGTTACAAGACAAGTACAAGAAATTACACTTTTCAATCCAGTAGTTATTTTTGGAGCTGTACATATCTGCATGCAGTGCCTGCTAAAATCATCCATTTAGACCTACAATCAATGAATAAAACATTTTGGATATACTAGGAATTAAATGTTACAAGCCCTTTGCCCCTATCCCGCTGAGTGACATGGAGCAAGTTGTTTTGCCTTTGTTTTCCCTGACAAATCTGCTTGTCTTGTCTATTTGCACTGTAGATGTTTGGCATGGATTGTCCCACAGAATGAGATTTTGCAGAACCTGAAGTAATAGGCTGCACCTCGAATACTGTGTTCAGTTTTGGGCCACTCACTACAAGAAGGACATTGAATTGCCTGGAGCATGTCCAAAGAATGGAAGCAAAGCTGGTGAGGGGTTTGGAGAACAGCTCTTATGAGGAGCAGCTGAGGCACCTGGGATTGTTCAGTCTGGAGAAGAGGAGGCTGAGGGGAGACCTTATCGCTCGCTGCAACTACCTGAAAGAGGGTTGTGGTGAGGTGGGTGTTGGTCTCTTCTCCCAGGTAAGTAGTGATGAGATGAAGGGAAATGGCCTCAAGTTGCGCCAGGGCAGGTTTAGATTGGATATTAGGAAAAAATTCTTTACAGAGAGAGTGGTCAAACATTGGAACAGGATGCCCAGGGCAGTGGTGGAGTCGCCACCTCTGGAAGGTGTTCAACAAATGTGTAGATGTAGCACTTCAGTACATGGTTTAGCGAGCATGGTGGTGTTGCGTTGATGGTTGGACTTGATGATCTTAAAAGTCTTTTCCAACCTTAATGATTCTGTGATTCTGTAATAAATTCCTGATCCTAAATACAAATTAATGTGTACAACTTTTATTTTTCTGTTGCTGTGTTCACAGTATATTTTAGTTACAACTGAATTTTTTTCTAAACAATTTTTAAGGTATGAAATACTTTGTGTGTTTTTTGTTGGTTTTTTCTTTGTTTTTTTTAAAGGGCAGTTGAGACTTCTGTCTGACTGCAAGTCTCAAAGTGTTGGGGCTTTCAAAAACCTTAATAACCTTAATAAAAAGGCTATAAAGTTTCAAAAACCTTAGTAACCAAAACATTAATAATGTCTTCTGATAAAAACCTTGAGAAGGACTAACACAGTATCTTCAGTAATCCTTGTTATGTTCAAGTCAGATAGGCATCTTTTCTGTGGAGTAAGAAAGAATCTACTTCCTTTCTTTAGGAGGTAAGAAAGTGTGTGAAAAGCCTGAGCATTTTTGAAGAGATTTCTCTTCCACATCTATCTTATATGACTTCAGGACAAATGATCTCACATAATCTTTCTAATTTCAGTATCAAATTAAATGGCAGATTATACTAATCTTTCACACAGCATGAAGAGTAGAAAATCAGTATTAGTCATAGCGCATCTGTCCTCTTAAAAAGCAGTGGTTGTGTTTAACTTCTTGGTCTTACATAGTCCTGCAATGAATAACCTTGTATTATTTTTCACTATGTTCTTAAGCAGACCCCACTGAAGCCAAGCAAAACACTTTTTATGACTTCAGAGGGCTTTGATCTCTCAGTCATCTAAATGTGGACTTTTTTATTGTTATAAATCAATAAATCTTTTGCTGTGGCATATTTTCAAATATTACACTTGAAATAGTTGCTTATTCACTGAACAGCTTGTTTATAGCAGATCAGAATGTTGCCAAATTGCTTTACATTTACTTTGCATTGATAGGTCCCAATCTCATAAATACAATAGACCTTCAAAATTAAATATGACTTGCTTAAACTATTCTCCCTCATTTCCTAATACCTCATCTGAGTCTCTGCAGAGACTGATGTACCTTATATTTCAGTAAAAATGAATTACAAATGGAGTGAGAATTTAATTAGAAGGAAATAGGCAATCCTGACTACAGCACAGCCAGGGACAGGGATATTTATTTTTGTTGAGTAATTCTTATAGGAGTTCATCATTTAATGTGCAGGTAAAATAAATCTAATTAAAGAAAGAATGCCGTGTCCTACATCAGTTTCTATGCAACCTGTCTGTGAAAGTGAATGTAAATGTTACCTTGCTTTGTTATACCATGTATTTGCTTCAAAGTAAGGCTCTATGTGGTACTATTTTTGTTTCTGTAGTTTTGTAACATAGAAATAAGCTTCTTGAAATATCTTTTAATATTTCTTGGACACCAGGAAAACTCAGAGCTGTGAAAATGATGAAGACAATTACCTGCTGCTTCTTGCTTCAGCTCTCAAAAATAATAGGTGAAGAACAGTGGTACTTTTGAGTTGTTATTGAGCTTTGCAAGTTATTTTGGTTTGAATTTTTAATGCATCATGTAAAATTATGATGCATTAAACACATCAAAAAATAAAATAGCTACTTTTCCACTAGACAGTGTGTGAATTGTTCAGATAACTGCCATTCTCTCTGGATTTTGAAGTATACAAAAGGACACAACTTTAATAGGCTTTGTGAGGAATATTTGTTCTTGGTAGAAATAATATCGTGCTAGATGGTTTTGAATTGAATATTTAACAATGGATGTCTTTTCCCTTACCTCTCAATGAGAACATCATTAAAAATGGTACCTCCATGAGCAAATAATGGGAAACTCAATAGTGCTTGTGACTGACTAGCTAGGGATTTCTACTTCCAGGAACATGTGTCTGAGTACTCCTAGTCTGATATCAATTTATAGCTGAATGGAAAGTTTGTTTCCTGAAAAATTTTAACATGTACACTGATGGAAACCCTTTACGTCTAGTAACAATGTATTCTGGCAGGTTCTGAAGTGTTTAACTTATTAAAGCAGATTTTCTTATGCCCATATTTAATATGTTATTTGTGCACTGCATTCATATTTGTGATAACCTAAAGCTTTCATGATAGTGAAATATTCCATAAATTTTGGGGTTGGGGAAAATCCTCCTGTTCAGACAGTGAATGCCTTTTCTAAACTGTGTAAAGGTAAATAGTGAAACTATCTATCTAATGAAACTTTGCAGAACAGACCAAAAGTATGGACTTCAACAGAAAGAACAAAAAAATAGCATTTGGGATATAATTTCTGTTGTACCAAATCTTGCAACAGTACAGTAGTCTAGTCTAGGGCTATATTTTCAGGCCAGTGTTGTTCAGGTAGTCTGTTTCTAAAGCAACGACTTTGTAAAAAAACTTTAAATATAATTTTATTAGTGATTATTCAAAGTATGCTAGTTTATTTCTGGATGTTTATGAATGTTGCACTTCATTCAGGTTTAGGTCACCCTTTTTTTCCTCTTGTTTTTCTAGTTGTCCACATTAGACTAAAAAAGATGTTCTCATGAAAAACTAGGTTGGAGGTGGATGCATGTGCGGAGCTCTACTCTTTCCAAGTTTTTTTGTGATTGCCCTCAAATGTAAAACATAACTAGAGGATAGCAAACCAGAGGTGACTGTCATGAGCCATATAATGGCTTACTGCTGGAACTGCTGCTACTTACTACTATTTTACCACCTTAGACACTTTCCATGATTTTATATTAAAAGCCCTTACATATCTCCATAGCCTATATTCATACAGCAGTTGTTCTGTCTTACATGCCAAACCAATTTTATGGTGTAAAAAAACTGTATTATGCTTATTCTTTTTTTATCCACAAAGCTGAGCTGATTCTAACCATTTTTTTATGTGAACCTTGAACACAAGAAGTTGAGTTACAGGTGGGAATATTATATTAATTGCTTCCGCTTCTGTGTAATTAATGTATCTATGATTTTACAAAAATAAAATGGGAAATCCTGCCTGGAAATCCTGCATGCAAAATGCTACACACTTGGAGTTTAAAGTAAATGACAATTACTGGCTGTTGTAGTTAAAAATTCAATTTGTGTTTTTGTCACTTCATCTAAACTGCCAATTTCTACATTCATAGAATCATAGAATCATAGAATCATTGAAGTTGGAAAAGACCTTTAATATCAGCAAGTTCAACCATCAACCCAACACCACCATGCTCGCTAAACCATGTACTGAAGTGCTACATCTACACATTTGTTGAACAACTCCAGGGACGGTGACTCCTCTACCTCCCTGGGCAGCCTTACCAATGTTTGACCACTCTCTCTGTAAAGAAATTTTTCCTAATATCCAAATCTAAACCTCCCCTGGCGCAACTTGAGGCCATTTCCCCTCATCCTATCACTAGTTACTTGGGAGAAGAGACGAACACCCACCTCACCACAACCCCCTTTCAGGTAGAGAGCAATGAGGCCTCTCCTCAGCCTCCTCTTCTCCCCACTAAGCAACCCCAGTACCCTCAGCTGCTCCTCATAAGACTTGTTCTCCAGACCCTTCATCAGCTTTGTTACACTTCTCTGGACATGCTCCAACTACTCAATGTCCTTCTTGTAGTGAGGGGCCCAAAACTCAACACAGTATTCGAGGTGCGGCCTCACCAGTGCTGAGTACAGGGGCACAATCACTTCCCTACTCCTGCTGGCCACACTATTTCTGATACAGGCCAGGACGCTGTTGGCCTTTATGGCCACCTGGGCACACTGCTGGCTCATGTTCAGCCGGCTGTCAACCAGCACCCCCAGGGCCTTTTCTGCCAGGCAGCTCTCCAGCCACTCCTCCCCAAGCCTGTAGCGTTGCATGGGATTGTTGTGACCCAAGTGCAGGACCCTGCACTTGGCCTTATTAAACCTCATACAGTCGACCTCAGCCCATCGATCCAGCCTGTCCAGATCCCTCTGCAGATCCTTCCTGCCCTCCAGCAGATCAACACTCCCACCCAACTTGGTGTCATCTGCAAACTTACTGAGGGAGCACTCAATCCTCTCACCCAAATCATTGATGAAGATATTGAACAAGACCGGCCCCAAAACTAAGCCCTGTGGAACACCGCTTGTGAGCGGCCTCTAACTGGATTTAACTCCGTTCACCACAGCTATCTGGGCTCAGCCATCCAGCCAGTTTTTTACCTAGCAAAGAGTACACCTCTCTAAGCCATGAGCTGCCAACTTCTCCAGGAGAATGCTGTAGGAGACACTGTCCAAGGCTTTACTAAAGTCCAGGTAGACAATATCCGCAGCCTTTCCCTCATCCACTAGGCGGGTCACCTGGTCATAGAAGGAGATCAGATTGGTCAAGCAGAACCTGCCTTTCATGAACCCTTGCTGGCTGGGTCTGATCCCTTGGTTGTCCTGCACATGCCCTGTGGGCGCCCTAAGGATGAACCTCTCCATAATCTTCCCTAGTACTGAGGTCAGGCTGCCAGGCCTATAATTCCCCGGATCCTTCTTCCGGCCCTTCTTGTAGATGGGCATCACATTGGCAAGCCTACACTCTTCTGGGACCTTCCCTGTCCAGGACAAGATGACAGAAGTTACATGAATGTTCTTGGTTTGAAAATAGAGGTGACTTCAGTTGGGCTATTTACCCTAGAGTAGAACATAGATTTCTTAGTATTTCCAAACAGTGATGGATGGGCTGTATTTTAGCATTTGTAGTTCCTGTACCATAGTTCCTTGTCTCAAGTAATTTCACTGAAGATGAGAAGGAATAGTTTTGATTAGAAAATTCAATCTTTTCTTTACTTTCCTTTTGAATTACTTTGTCACTTAGCATCGGGGAGAGGGGGATATTTATTAAATGTTAATATATGGACATTTGCTTTTTATAGAAGGGTGAAATCATACCTGATATAATTCAATTAATAGTATTAAGTCTCGGGTTTGCCTGTATCTTTTCAGGTTCATTCATACTAATTCTTGGGGTTTCAGGAGCAATACCATAGTACAAAGGGTTGCCATTAACAGGAACAGAGAAACTCTTGTTGATACTGTAGTTTGTTACCACTAATGCAACCTGACGCCACCTTCTGTCATGTTTAATTACTCAAGTTTAGCAGCAATTGTGAGTAAAGACCCAAGGTTAAAATCCAGAACAATTTAATTTTTTGTGTTGGAAATAAACACTGAGAGATTCTATAGAATTTCTGAACGTGTTTGTAGTTGAGCAAAACATGAGATTGTGTACATTAATGTACTTAAATCTTGGTTGTACCTTAGATGTGGGTGTGGTTTGGGCTAGAAGAAGTGAGGTGTGCATCCAAAGCGCCAGTAGCTGACAGCCTGCAGAATGTCCAGCAGAACATGGCTCCCACTTATTACTGTGCCACCGAAATATACCCAAGAATAGCTCCAAAGCACTTTTTCCTCATCTTCTTAACTAGGATTGGCAGGAGAGGAAGATTTTCCTTAGGAGTAGGGGTCAGCAGTCTAGGAAGGAATTTCATTAAGTATAACTTCAGTGGAAGTTTTAGTTGATAGAGATTTGCTAGCTTTGATTGTGGTGATAGTAATAAAGACAGAGATTAGGCTGTCTCTCCATGCTTGTTTCCCTTTAAAAAGCTTACCTGAAAAGTGTGGCAATGCAAGCTGTTTGTTTTGGGCAGTCAAGAGTTTTACTTCCCATTACTTCAAAGTATTTAGTTCGCATTCTGACTTTTTAATATTTTTAATTATAAGAAGATAAACAGTATATGCAGAGCCTAGCCCCTTCTGGGGCTACTGCTTCAATAGTGTATGCAAACAGAGCCCAAAATTGCTCTTGCTTACATAGAAAATGTGCTTTGACATCCATTGACTAAGATAATGGAGAATGAAAGCAGACAGCTGTTACAGATGAAATTAAGATACATACAAATTAACTGTAGGGTTAGAAATTAAGTTTTGTGTGTTTTTTTTTTTTAATGGGAGATTTCTGTCTCTTGACTAGAAAGAAAAACTGAAAACTTCTTTAGAAACAAGTTCAATGGAAAAAAAATAGTTTTTAATTTCTCCAGAAAGATACCCAGAAATTTCCTAATGGATTTCTACTGATTCCTACTTCAGTTTTTCTGTTTCATTGCTTTGTTTTTTACATTAGTTAGTGGCAAGCTCTCTACAGAAATTACTAGCATTCACGACAGGATATGAAGTTTCCAGCAGCTTAGCAAGACACAACAGTGGTCTCTCAGAAGGCAGCCTAATTAGCGAGTGGCACTTCTCCTCATGACAGGAGCCCTCTTCACTCTCACCAAATCAAATTAAGCTTGATTTTTTTACAGGTTGCTTGAGGCATCTCAGCAGGTTTGTTCAGCACCTTCCTCTAAGCTAACCCATAAGGAATGATTAGTAACCTCTAGTAAGAGAAAATGCAATTTAGGAGGTGTCTATCTCTTATTTGCTTCACTCAATAATACAGTCATTTGTATGCGATTGTCCAACAATTTCAGGTTTCTAGGCCTCTGATACAGTTCAATGTAATAATATTAGATTCTGTTTTGTTGTCAATACACAAAACTAATTTTATGAACTTACACTTAAAGTGTTTTATCCTATATTTCATTGTACTTGGCTTTTTGGTTCAGTATTTTTTCCTTGTAGTTTACCATAGAAATAACTTTCAGTGGTAGAACATCTGCTATAATAAATACATGAGGGAAATCTTCAGTGAAGAAATGTACAACAGAAAAAGGAGGATAATGGAAGTCACATCTGAACATGAAAAGGAAAGAACAAGAGACATGAGTCTAGAATGTACTGTGAGCAGTTCTTAAATCTTGCTTGTAATAGCGAGCAATAAGAGGTATTCAACTTGATATTGAACAACCATTTATTCTGTAATATCTCCCAGAAGCTGAAATGTGAAGTATTCTTTGGAAAGATGTAAGGAATAAGAAGAGGAGGAGACAATACTTTAGAACAGCCTTGGAGTTGTGGAGTACGTGAGAACTAGAAGTAGCGTGAAGTTAGCTCAAGATCCAGACACTCTTGACTCTCCTCTATGCGTGGTCCTGTGGTTACCTACGCAAGAAGCCCTAGAAAACATTCGATTTTACTCAGTTGAAGTGATTTTTTTTTTTTTTTAATTATTGCTTAGTTTAAAACACAATAGTTTAACCAAATCAAGGTAAGATTTTGACCCTTTTTCTTTCTTTAACTTATTTGGAAAATAATGAACTAAAAATTTACTCCTCCTTGTAGGAAATATTTATTACTAAGAAAACCTGTTTCTGAAACACCCTGAAGTAGACACAACAAATAATTTCTGTAATAGGCCAGACTAGCTTTGCTTTGATGTAATAGTTTCCCTTAAGGAAAATAACAAAAAGACTAATGTATACATATTCATTAAAACTATCTTGAGTATGTAGTTCCTCTGTGAATTGCCTGTGCTTTAAGACAATCTAAAGCTCACAGCTTTGCATCAGAAAAGCAAAGATTTCTCTCTGCATTAACCCACATGTTTTCTTAAACTGCACGTGAGTATATCCTGAGAGGTACTTTGCTGAGTTGATGTGTTAAACTGTATTTTAAAAAAGGACATCTCAAGGTTGACTGCTAACATTGAGCAGGGATGGTAGGGAGAAACTATCAGAACAAGTTGATGCTGCAGAGCAAGTAAATGGTTCCATTTTATTTACTTTTACATTTTTGGATTGTATGATGAAAGTGAATGATTAAAGCATGAAGAAAATTCAGCTCTTTTTTTTTTTTTTTAGGTTTGTGTATGCTAGATAGTCAGGAATTTTATGCAAGGTTAGCAGAAGTGACTTGAAGTATCATTTTGGCAAACTTTGAACAGCTTGATGTGTGTAAAAAGGAGATATTGTAGTCACCATATTTCGAACAGACATGAAAGAAGAATTTTTGAAATGGACATCAGAGACAGAAAAAGCAGACAGGCAGCAGTAGTAGTTCTATGCAGTTTGTGACTTTAAAGGTCCAGATCTGGATCACTTTTGTCAGAGGTTTTTCTCAGTGGCTTAGTCTGACACATGTATACCCAGATTTTTAACATTAATTAAGTCTCAGTGCTTATAGGAACTGTATACTTAAAATGTTTTAAAAGTGTCGCATTCATTGTGTGTTTCAGTTTCACTTTGCAAAGCTGAGACAATATTATTCCTCTTCTTTACAAGGATATTGTGAGACAAATGCTGCCATGTGCTTGGAACCTTATTTCTTAGGTATCTAACATAGTCTAATAAATTAAGTACCTAACATGTCTAGATGTTCTCACCTTGCAGAAATTAATTGGGTAAAACTTCCTATAACATGAATTATCTTTGTAAATAAAATGAGGTTTTAGGTGATGATGCAAATACCAATACCAAAAACTCTAATTGACTTGAACAAACTTCAGCTCCATTAAAATTTGTCATGAACAGTTTTCAACACACAGGTTCTAAAAATTAATTTTAGTTCTGATTGTGTTTCCTCTTGTTATGAGTAATCTTGTAACTTTAAGTCAGACTGTTCAGGTGCTCAAGTAGTTCTATGTCTGAACTGAAATATTTGACTGTCATATTTATGCAACTATAATGATTGTGACCATTTCTGTTCAGGTCAAAGGAGTTTTACTTTCTGAGGCAGTAAATATTGCCAATATTAAAGGCAGCCACCCATCTCTTTACAAGCTCTGGAGTGACACAAAAGCTAACTTGCTATTACCTTTTCTATGTTAGCAGAATCAGCAAATGTTTATCCCCTTCAGTGCAGCTTTATTAACTCCTCTTACTTATTCCCTCTATTTGTTGCACCTATCAAAGAAAAAATAAAGCCTGTTGAGACAAAATACAATGATGCTCCAGGATATTGATGTGCTGCCTTATCCACTGTGTTCCCGGTCAAATTGGCATGGCGCTCTGTCGGCAAATGTACTGAAACATGCCATTTTGTACCACCACCAAATTTATCCACTAAAGTTCTCCATTTTGTAGCTTGAAGCACTTCTGATGGCTCTACAGAGACTGTCTTGACCATGTTATAGAGACTGTATTTTGGAAATTGTAACTATGTAAGCGAAATGATTAATTGTCATTATTAAAAGGTCTTGCAGGAATTGGAAAGAAATCTTGCAAAATTTCATTGTGAAGTTTAGTCTTGAAATATACTTCAATAAATACTGTGCATGATGTTTCAAGGGATCAGTGCCGAGAATTTGTGACAAATTGTAAGTTCTGAACCTTATTTTGTAATTGAGTGTCCATGGTGATTCCTATAGCTCTGTGTGTATAGCAAAGAAAATAAATTGAGGAAATATCTCATTTATGCAAAACTAAGAATCCAACCCCTTCAAATGAGATCAAATGATTCTTAACTATAGACACAGAAAAATGCATTCAGTAATTTCATTATCAGTATTCCAGTAAGTACTAGAAATAATTGTATTTCCAAATTAAATCTATGGAAATGAACAAATCCCATAAAATGAAGAAATGTAATTCATTGTATTTAAAGTGAATTTCTTTAACTGTTCTAAGGGCAAGCAAGATAAAATGTCTGAGTGAGTTTAATCTTAGATTTATTAAGGCCAATAAAATTAGGATTCTTTACATTATCATGTTAATACAGCCAAAATTTAGATAGTTATCTTAAACATTTATTATGACTGCTGTATCTATTAGATAAAATCCATTAATTTTAAGTGCCAACAATGTAAGATAAGAAAGCATGGACACTTCCCTTTGTACAGGAAAGTGCAAATTAAATTTTGATCTGAAACAATACTAATTACAACAATCTCCATTTTCATTCACCAAAACCACCTACACATTATTAATTCCTCTTGAAACCTGAGGAAATAGAGAATTGTCTCTAATAAAAGTAAACCCACTCTCATTTTAACAGAACTGTAACAATTTACAGTTTATCCTGTTTATTGCATTCCATTGAAATTGCATTTTTAGTATGTTTAGTTTGTTTTGTTGTGATGTTCAGCAGTACAATTCATAGGTTGTCTTTCTCTAGAAGTTTTTTTAGGAATCATGTATGGTTGTTTTGAACGGCAAACCCTGTCTTACTGAAAGGTTTGGAATAAAACTGAATTCCCAAGTAGTACAGAATTGCAAAATGCACCCTCCATGGACACACCTCAGGTGATTCTTTTATACACTTATTTCTTAACAGAATAGCTCACATCTATAATAAATTCAGGTAGGAACTCCCCTGGATAAGAGAGCTGATCTGCCTTTTTATTTTGACTGTGCACTTAGACATATTTTGGACCCAGACCCAGAACGTGAAGTAAGAATGTGCCTGAACTACCCAAGCTTTAAAAGTAATCTGCACACGAATATGCATTGCCATGTGGAGGCACATGATCCTGTCTAAAAAGCAGCCAATACACAAGAATGAGGTGCCACACTTTCTTTGTGGCACATCTGATGTGATAATTTCCTATCAATCACGTCGTCTCATCATTTATTGGGTGTCTGATGATGCAAAGTTCATATAAGTAGCAAAGGTAAAATAGAATAAGAAAATCTCTTCCACAATCTCACCTTCTTTTTGTTTCTCTGTTTTGGTCCCAGGTTAAATCGATGAAAATCTTATCTTTTTAAGCTATCTTTTAAGCTTTCTACTTGGATTATTATCTCAAAGAGTTTATAAGCTCCATTCTGTTCTGTTTGTCTATTACCTAGCAAAGTGTCCTTTTTTAATGGCTGTGGCTCCTAAACAGTATGGTAACATCATGTTAATGTTATTCTACCACTAACAATAAGTGTTAATTATAGTTATAATTTGCTTAGTGTCTGTTTGGATTACTTAGGATAGTAAGAACTGTGCTGAATGGTAGCTGTTCGTACAATCCATCTTTAGCTTGCTCTCTGAGGCAGAAGACTCTTCAGAGTAAGGTTTGTAATAGTTCCAGAGTGCATTTGATTTGTTAGCAGCAAAAATCATCTCTCATTTCATTAAACAAAAAGTATTTTTCCCCAGAATGGATTTAGTTGTCCACACTTACTAAATGGAAATAATAATTTTTAATTATGGTTAGTGGGTGGAATGCATTTTTTTATCTGACGGCTTCATCAATAGCAGTTATGTTTGGTATTTTTACATAATATTTTGATGGAAATAGCATGTTTTCCATAAAATGTTATGGATGAGGTAATAGCTAAACATAAATTCTGCTTTGTCAAATTGTACTTTAGAGTTCTTTTTGACAATTTGCTACTCTTAACTAGCACTTTTTCTGTGTTTTCTCTCTGCTTCATAAAAAGAGTAAAACTTGATAACCTGGCCTTTCTAACCAATACTATATAATTATTATGTTATTGTTTCTGTGCGTGGCATTCTTTGGTGTTGGATAGATACCCTAGTAGTCTGATAATTGGTCAAGTGTTTCTGGCCAAGCAGACACTTGGAATTACATATGTTTAGCTTTTTTTTTTTTAATGACCAACAATTATTTGAGTGCCAAAGAACTGAATAGTAAAGCTCCCAAAGTCTCCACTGGGATCAGCATTTTACCCACATGACATTATTTTGATACTTTACTGAAGAAAGTGGCTGAGCTGTTAATGTGTGCTACAATATCTAGTTGAATCCTATGGGATCTAGAGGTTAAATTATTAGAGCATCAGGACAGGTTGTTCCTTATTTTGCAGGTTTGTAAAATAATCCTTGATTAGGACTGCCTTACACTACTGTAAGGCAAATAAAATAAATAACATTATTTTTTAAGTAAATTGAAGACAGATGTTTTGTTTCTGGTGTCTAATATAATTTTTCTTGTGCAGAAAAAAAATCTGTTACTTACAAAACTCTTTTCCTCATCCAATAGCTTCCACTTAAAAAGTAGCTGATACTTTGATCTGTACTAACTAAAACTTCCCTTGCTAATCAACTTTTTTAGCCTGTGTCTTTTGACCTAAAACCCAGGTTATGGTACTATTGATTTGTAACATGTTAATTTTTTAAGTATATGAAAATGGTTTATACCGTACTGTTTATATCTATTAAAAGACCCAAATTTGAAAGATACCAAAACCTGTGCTGAATTGGAAGACAGAGAAAATTGGCTAAATTTTATGATGTCTAGGCAGGCCCTGGAGTCCAAGTAATGAAAAAAATTTTTTATAAAGTGCACCGATTCTGATATTCAGCTCTGAAAAAATGTACATTCTTATGTTTGAAATCCATTCCTCCTTCAGGTGTTACATACAAAGTACTTCTCTGCAGTTCATCTGTATGTCCTAAAACCTCCTTCTCTCATTTCTTCCTACATCTGTCATGGTCCTGGTTTTGCCAGTGGGAAAGCATTTCAGTACCTTCCGAGATTCCAAGTAGAGCTTGCTTGTTTTCTTTAAAATGCTTTCTCAGTAATAAAGAACTTGACAAGGTGACAAGGTTTGGTAAAGATAACTCATTTGGGAACATGTGGGTGTTGATTGTCAGTCAGGACAATAGTTTCTATATCTGGTGTGAAGATCCTGCAGTACCACTTGCATTATTATCACTCACTTGTATTTAGCCTGATTGGTGCTGTCACAGACCCTGGATTTACGATATTGCTGAGAGAATTTAGCAGTAGGTGAAGGCCAGAGGAAGCCTCTTATTTGCTAAGAGCTTAGTAGTGTTTAACAAAGGAGCCTAGTCAAAGTAGGAAGAAAATTAATATATCTTAATTTTATAATGCTGCTTTCCAGATGCTGTATTACAGCATATCCTCACTACAGTATATAGTACATTTTCAGTGGATTTGAGGGGAAAAAAAAAAGAGAGGGCAGTTTTTAACCATCTGAATACTGAGATTTTGGGGAGCAGTGAGTGCAAAAACTTGGTTGGGTTTTGAGTTTTTTTTGTATGGCAGATTCTGATTGTTCATAAGGGCTATCCTTTGAGTTTGACTGCAATAACAGGTGACTGACCTGAGTCATCAAGGGAGTACTACCAGTTCAGTGTTTTATGCCAGTATTGTTATGAGCTTTCTAGAACTCTGCTCCTTATTTCAGAAACAATGGTTGTATGGAAATGAGGAACAAAATGCAGAATCGTCACTGCAGATAATCACAGAATCACAGAATCACAGAAACACTAGGTTGGAAAGGACCTTCAAGATCATCAAATCTCTCAGTACACGCAGATTTCTTTCGTTGCTTTCAGCAGGTAGTGTTAGTAAACATCCCAAGAAGTGTTAGAGAAAAGTTAATTTTATTAGCCAGGAGACCAGTGCAGAGTACAGTCACATGAACAGAATAAAGAATTGGAAATCAGGGAAAACTGGAATCCTTTCAGAAATAATAAAATTTGTAGTTGTGTTCTTTGCTATTAAGTGAAATATTCAAACCAAAGTTGCTTTCAAATTAATGGCATCCCTTTTAAACTGAAGTTAAGATTTTATTAATGAATCTCTAAGCTTACTGTAAATGTGAACAAAACTGAAAGTATAACTATAAGTTTGGAGTGATAGTAGTTCTCAGGGGACTAAGACTATTTTTTTTTTCTCATGTAAGTGATGCATGTCCTTATGGCATTGAGTTATGATAATTTAAAATTACACATTTTACTATGCAGCATCATACCTTTGTCTGTCCTGAAGCTGTAGCCAAGATCAGAACTGTGAGAGGAAAGTTGTAAATTGTTGTGATGACTTTGGGGAAGAACAAAGGAGAAGAAAAGTCTTTAAAATATACGCAATAATACATAAAGATTTACACTGGACTATTACATGTGGTGTTTCCAAGACATTAATTTAATTGGTTCCTTTCAGGTGTAAATAAAAATGTGGCCTTTTATTAAAATGTAGGTGTCATGGTTTAACCCCAGCTGGCAACCGAGCCCCACAAGAGTCCCTCGCTTACTCCTACCTGGTAGGACGTGGGAGAGAATTGGAAGAGTAGAAGTGAGAAAACTCGTGGGTTGAGATAAAGACAGTTTAATAGGTAAAGCAAAAGCCACACACACAAGCCAAGCAAAATAAGGAATTCGTTCACCACTCCCCATCGGCAGGCAGGTGTTCAGCCATTTCTAGGAAAGCAGGGCTGCATCACACATAGTGGTGACTTGGGACGATAAATGGCATCACTCCAAACGTCCCCCCCTTCTTCTTTCTTCCCCCCGCTTTATATGGTGAGCATGATGTCACATGGTCTGGAATATCCCTTTGGTCACTTGGGGTCAGCTGTCCCAGCTATGTCCCTTCCCAACTTCTTGTGCACTCCCAGCCTGCTTGCTGGTGGGGTGGTGTGAGAAACAGAAAAGGCCTTGAATTTGTGTAAGCGCTGCTCAACAATAATGAAAACATCCCTGTACTATCAACACTGTTTTCAGCACAAATCCAGAACATAGTCCCATACTAGCTACTATGAAGAAAATTAACTCCCAGCCAAAACCAGCACAATAGGATAGCCTCATATCACCTACTCATGCGTAAAACCACTCCAACTTCTAGTGTAGATGGCTTACCTTCATGTCAGCCTGTTAACTCTTTAGGAAGTTTGTCTTGCATCTGGACATTTTTATATTTGGTGCAAGGCTACCCAAACTGTATCATGTACACTCAGCCTGTTCTTTGTGTATTTTTCCATAGTTATTCTTTTGAATTGTATATAAAGGGATGCAGGAAAAAATTCTTTTTGGTGCAATTGTTAAGCAGTGATTACCACCAGAGCTGCATGGTAATATCAAGCAGTACATCAAACAGAATACTACTGTATTCTCCTCACAGTAATTTGTTTTAAGGGCATCATCATATTTTTATGGAAATACTCACATTTTTACTATTGACATGAAGAAAAAGCTCTTTTTTTTTAAGACAAATCTGAGTATATCAATTTATAAATTCTTTATTTTTTTAATAATTGACTGCTGGGATTGTCACAGGCAGTGGATCCAGAGAGTGGTAGGTATTGGTTCTGTGCTCTGTGAGATCACTCATAATGCCACCGTAGAATTGCTGGATCAAGAAAGGTCTATGTTTAGCAAAGCACTTAATCCCTTTACTGTTAAATGTGCTTAAACTTAGTCAGATTCTAAGTGAGAAGTCAGATCTCTTATCAGTGTAATACATTTTTGAGTCTGTTGGCGTTAATATAAGATTTTCTTTAACTGAAGCAGCTTAGTGATGTGTAAGTAGAATTTTAATAATACTTAAAATCATATTAACAAGTTTACCAAAGTTATACAGTTTTTTTCTGGTGCACATCTATGTCAGTTGCAAATGTAATAGACTCAGGGCTTTAATGATGCAAATTAAATTTCTCAGTGAGAGAAATGCCAATATAGGCCAAGAATTAATTCTGAATCCAAAGAGATAAGAGCAAAGTATGAATACATTACATCTGGCAGAAACAATTCAGTAGTTTCCTTTTAGTTACTATGATATCTGGTCTTAAATGACAAAGGAAACTGACTCTTCCCGTATATGTTGCACGTCAATTACAATTACTGGAATTCTCATCTCCCAACCTGAACTGGTTGTATATTGCTTTCTTTATTCTTCTTGCTCTGCTGTCATCCCTGTTGAACAAACCTCTTAGGTCAGATGCTTAAGAGAGAGAGTGCTGAAATCCTCATTTAGTTAGCTTCATAAGTAGGCCTAAATATACAAATGGTCTCTTGAAAATCAGGTGCTTAACATTGGATCAGGGATTAGTACAATAGGAACTGTATGGCACATTGGTAGTGGAGACAATAACTAGAAGGTAGAAAACTTTAAGCCCTGGCTGAGCATTTTCTTGCATGCTAAGACTTCTGGTAAACCATTTTTTTATATAGTACTGTTTTCAAAAAAATGGGATGCCTTAACCATATTTTTTCTGGAATATAATTGGTGACATGAGGCAGGGATGCAAAGCTGCCAGGCCTTCACCTCCACACCGTCCTAAGTTCCCTGTAGCTGTGGGTGCCACCAGGCTCTCAAGGTTGGCTGCTGAAGGCAGGTGAGCAGAGTGCAGGATCTGCTGTTGCTGCAGTGAGGCACAACCCATGGAAATGGCAACTTCGTTGGAGTGTGGTTCAGGAAATGCAGTTGTGTGTCTTCATTACAGAGTTCATCTAAGTGTAGCTGAGAAAAATCAAATATCTTAACCATGACTTGTGTTTTGTTTGGCTAGTTCTGTACATGCAGGTGGAAGAAGTGTGGAAGGAATTGTACTGATGCAAAGCTTTTTAAAAAATTTAGGTGTTTTAGGAATATGTCAGGCTAGCTTTGTGAATGTAACTTGGGAAATAGTTCATGGTCTGAAACTAACTTCAACCTAATATATCATCAAAATGAATGTTCTTTTTTAAAAAAACTTCTATTTTATTATTCCAAACTTTTACATCAGAAAACTACCTTTGAAGTTTGATTCTTCTGATAATATAAAGTTTGTATAGTATTGAAAAATATTTTCCAGCCATACCAGAATTAGGTATTGATTTTTAGTATCTCTGATTTCTTTACACAGAGATTTTACAACACATCTGTCCTGGTTTTCTAATACAGAAGAATTATCACACAATAAATAATTTTATGGATTTGTTAACATTTTGCCATGAGAAATCATATGCTCGCAACAAATCCTTTCCTGGTAACTTTCTGGAAGAATTATCAATGTCTGAAGGAATTGCAAAACATGATTTATTTGTATAAAACATATCTAGAGATAAAAACTTCAGATTAACTTTTAAATCCAACCTCACACATGGGAGTGTTTTGTTCCTAAACTGCAAGGTCTTATATGCAAGTCCTGATGCAGAATTGCAACGTGTGGTCTGAATTCTCCATGAAGAATTTATCTTCCACTCTTCTACGGTGTTGTCCTTGTTTCATCTGGGATAAAGTTAATTTTCTTCATAGCAGCTAGTATGAGACTATGTTTTGGAATTGGGATGAAAAAAAATGTCGATAACATACTGATGTTTTCAGTTGCTGCTAAGCCATTAAGGACTTTTCAGTTCCCCGAGCTCCGGCCTGCCAGCGAGAAGGTGGGTGCACAGGGAGCTGGGAAGGGACACAGCCAGGACAGTTGGCCCAAACTAGCCAAAGAGATATTCCATACCATATCACGTCATGCTCAGTATATAAACTGGGGGAGTTGGCCAGGGAGGGGCCGCAGTTTAGGCACTAACTGGGCATCAGTCAGCGGGTGGTGAGCAATTGTGCTGTGCATCACTTGTTTTGTGTATTCTTTTACCATTATTATTATCGTTATTATTATTAATAATTTTATTTTCCATGTCCTATGAAACTGTCTTTATCTCAAGCCATGGCTTTTACCCTTTTTCTTTTCCGATTCTCTCCCCCATCCTGCTGGGGGGGAAGGGCGAGTGAACAGTTGTGTGATTGTTTTGGCTACTGATGGGTTAAACCAAAACAAGTGTGAGCGCGCTAGAGTTGCTGATATTTATGTGGAAACGTTAACATCCTGGTGATGACAACTGTGCCAAAGCAGTCCATGGTATCTTGTCTGAATCTGGCAAGAATGGAGAAATTGCAAATCCAATTGCTAACGTTAGTGAGGGGAAACTTTTTTAGTGAATCAAAGGTTAATGTCAGAATTAGGGACAGAACAAGCTGAAACCCTTACTTTTCCATGTCATCCTGCACTGTTGGGACTTTGATATTGTGGGTGTCTATTCTCTGCATTGACCACAGTAATATTCTAAGACCTAGCAAAATAGTTTTTCCACAATAATTTTAAGTTCAGTAGATTAACACTGTTAGAAGAAAAAGAAGAAAATGTTGAAAATTTTCAATCAGTTCTTACAGAAACTTACACTGATGTTTGTCTTGGTTAGTCAGTTAGGAGTGATGAGAATGGTAGAAAGCTCCTTTTTTCATTTCCTTAATATTTTGAATATAAACACATTACTTTGAATAAGTACATACTATGGATATCTTGTCTGAAACTAGTATGGGTATCATAAGAATGTTACATAGAAACAAAATGAGAGTAGACTGCTTCTGTGAAGTAGCCACGGGTATTGACGACTATTTGGGGACTATTTTCTTCAAAGTAGCAGTATTTTTTTAGATATTTTAATTAATTTGAGCATTATCTTGAAATCTAGTTGGCTTTGGTATGAAAGAGGTTATGTTTTAAGGTTTTGTACTTTGGTTTACTTTCCTTTCTCTTAAGGAAAGGTAATGTATGATTTGAGGGGGGGGGTGGCTTTGGTCTGCTCCCATGTGCTAGAACAAGTACCTGGCTGCTTGAGTAGTAATGCTTTTAAATTTAGATTATATACAGAGTTTGAGAAATTCTGCATTACCTATCATGAAATGCTTTTGTATAAGAGTCAACCTACGTGAGGAGATAAATAGATTATAACAGTACACAAAATGCTAGTTTAGGTAAAATGCATGCTGATGATAACTGACTAAGCCTTCCTGTGTACACTAATCCTCATTTATGTTAAATCATAATTAAGACAGTTTTGTTTATTGCTTGTAGCCGTGGGCACCTGGAAGACTGACTAATTTCATCCATATGCTGGGGACAATCCAGCTGCTATTGTTGACTCACAATGCAGAAATTTTGTATTTGTGAGTTGTTTTCATTGGTATTTTTTTTAGGCCTTTTCATCTGTCATATCAGGAACTGGAACAGAAGAAGCATCCTAAATAAAAATCTAAGCAGGCCAGCTGCGTTTCCATCGAAACTATAAAATAGAGAGCATCTCTGATTTACCCATGCAAAAATAGATTCACAACTTCTATTGTAGCTGTGCTTCTGTTTTGTGTTGAACATATAATTAGTCATAACTGTCACATTTTCAGGATTCTGAAGTGTGTTATTCAGAAGGCCATAGGTGGTACCATAGCAGAGAGATGATGAATGATGAGGAGAGAAAAAGGAGCAGCATAAATTGAGTCTCAGGAGAATAAATCTCTAAGAATGGGTAACACCTAAGCCCACTTTCTGTAAAATTTCAAGTTTTCCAGTTGCATTGTCTTTCTTATTACAGGCTAAGTCTAGGTTTACACGTAAATATTGCTGTATGCGTAAATGTTTTGGACCTGTACCTAATATATATGTTCATGTAACTAGATATATCACGGGTTGTGTCATCAGTTGACAAGAATTGTTTTCCGTTCCTGTAGAGCATAACTTCTTAAAACATAAGTAGGAGCACTCAAGTCAGTATAAAGTCTTACTGTGAAAAATTTCTCATTTTAGGAGAATTATTTCCCTGGGAGAGAATTCATTCTAATGACTTCAAATGATACATTTTAAAGATCATGCAAGAACAATAGCATTTTCCATTTTCTACTGTTACATCCTTGAGCTGTCTAGGCATTTTCTATGTTTAATTTAAAAGTTTTCTGCTAACAGAACCAAGCCTAATGTTTCTCCAAGAGAAATATGTCCTAATATTTCATTGTCTGTCTTGTCAGACTGTTTTTGAAGTCAGCCCCTGTAGAGATCATTTACAGGATCTGGTGTGGAAATTTGGACCTAATTCTGCATTCATTACATATTGAAAAATATTGTGGGTGGAATCTGTTAGGAGGTTGTGGTAAAACAGGAATAAAGAATTAGGGGCTAAAAGTGGAACCACACAGGGGTATATATAATAGTCCACACACAATTCAAATGTGAGTGCAACTGTTTTGTAAAAACATTCTAATTCTTCTCATGTTTGTTAACTTGTAATATTTGCAATTGCACGGATTGTCCTGCCTGATGTTTCTTTGATAAAATTAGAATTGATTCTTGTAAGAAGGCAAAATTAGAAATGAAAAAATTCAAAGTGAACACATCTCTGTTACAGACCCTAAAATGAATGACAGTTCTGTATTAATTTCATGTAAATTTTTCTTACAGACAGCAGAGAGCAGCAGTGTGATGACCTGAATCAGAAGGAACATTGTTAAGGAATACTGAAAGTAACTAAAAAATTAATTACTTCAAAAAACCGATTACTACTTTTATACTGGTACAATTTCTTGAGAGACTTTTGCAAAAGAAATTAGAAGATTGGGGAAAAAAATTACATTAACAATAAAATAATCATCATGGAAATCATTGTCAAGAAAGATTTTTACATACAGTAAAAAATGAAAGCAGAGGGTGGGTGACTGAGTGCGTAAGAAAAAGGCATGGATCAATGTCTGAGATGTGTATAGAACTGTCAAAAGTGATGATGTAGTGTAATTAAGAGCAGAAGACAAACATTAGCTCACAGACGATAGTTCAATGAATAATTTCACTTAGATGCATGCTGAATAGTCTAAAAGTTGATGAATAACAGAGATAACAAAAAGTGTTTTTACAAATATATTAAGAACAAAAAGAGAGACAAGGCGAATCTCCATCCTTTATTGGATGCAGGGGGGAACTTTGCCACCAAGGATGAGGAAAGAGCTGACGTACTTAATGCCTTCTTTACCTCAGTCTTTAATAGTCAGACCAGGTATCCACAGGGTATTCAGACCCCTAAGCTGGAAGACAGGGACGGGGAGCACAATAAACTCCTCATAATCCAACAGGAAACAGTTAAGGACATGCTACACCACCTGGATACCCACAAGTCTTACAGGGACAGATGGGATCCACCCGAGAGTACTGAGGGAGCTGGCAGAGGAGCTTGCCAAGCCTCTCTCCATCATTTATCAGCAGTCCTGGTTAACAGGGGAGGTCCCAGACAACTAGAGGCTTGCCAATGTGACACCCATCTAAAAGAAGGGCCGGAGGAGGATCCGGGGAACTATAGGCCTGTCAGCCTGACCTCAGTACTGAGGAAGGTTTTATTGAGCAGTTCATCTTGAGGGAGCCCACAGGGCATGTGCAGGACAACCAAGGGATCAGGCCCAGCCAGCACAGGTTCATGAAAGGCAGGTCCTGTTTGACCAACCTGATCTCCTTCTATGACCAGGTGACCCACCTAGTGGATGAGGGAAAGGCTGTGGATGTTGTCTACCTGGACTTTATAAAGCCTTGGACAGTGTCTCCCACAGCATTCTCCTGAAGAAACTGGTGGCTTGTGGCTTAGACAGGTGCACTCTTTGCTGGGTAAATAACTGGCTGGATGGCCAAGCCCAGATAGTTGTGGTGAACGGAGTTAAATCCAGTTGGAGGCCGCTCACAAGAGGTACTCCTCAGGGCTCAGTTTTGAGGCCAGTCTTGTTCAATATCTTTATCGATGATCTGGATGAGGGGATTGAGTGCTTCCCTCAGTAAGTTTGTTGCAGATGACACCAAGTTGGGCAGGAGTGTTGATCTGCTGGAGGGCAGGAAGGCCCTGCAGAGTATCTGGACAGGCTGGATCGATGGGCCGAGGTCAACTGTATGAGGTTTAATAAGACCAAGTGTCGGGTCCTGCACTTGGGCCGGAAAGCTGGCCAGTGGAAAAGGCCCTGGGGGTGCTGGTTGACAGCCAGCTGAATATGAGCCAGCAGTGTGCCCAGGTGGCCAAGAAGGCCAACAGCATCCTGGCCTGTATCAGAAATAGTGTGGCCAGCAGGAGTAGGGAAGTGATCGTGCCCCTGTACTCAGCACTGGTGAGGCCGCACCTCGAATACTGTGTTGAGTTTTGGGCCCCTCACTACAAGAAAGTTGTTTGAGTTGCTGAAGCATGTCCAAAGAAGAGCAACAAAGCTGGTGAAGGGTCTAGAGCACAAGTCTTATGAGGAGTGTCTGAGGGTACTGGGGTTGCTTAGTGGGGAGAAGAAGAGGCTGAGGGAAGACCTCATCACTCTCTACAGCTACCTGAAAGGGGGTTGTGATGAGGTGGGTGTTGGTTTCTTCTCCCAAGCAACTAGCGATGGCATGAGAGGAAATGGCCTCAATTTGTGCCAGGGGAGGTTTAGATTTGGATATTAGGAAAAATTTCTTTACAGAGAGAGTGGTCAAACATTGGAACAGACTGCCCAGGAGGTGGTGGAGTCACCGTCCCTAGAGGTGTTCAAAAGATGTGGAGACATGGTGCTTCAGTACATGGTTTAGTGGGCATGATGGTGTTGGGTTGACGGTTGGACTTGATGGTCGTAAAGGTCTTTTCCAACCTTAATAGATTGTATGATTCTATGAAATTCATTTTTAGAAATCATTTACTCTGTGCACTAGTAATTTACAAATCAGTGGTTTTGTTTATCTTAGGAGTTCATAGGTACAGATCAAACCACATATAAAGCATTCAGGATATAAGCAGTCATGTAAAATATGAATTTTTTTTTCTGAGGACTTGAAAATAGTCTCATTCATGTATCTCACTTTGTCATTTGATATTTTATTAAAGCAAAACCAAAATCTACAATTTTTTTTTCTCAGTGACTGTGCTGGTTTTACACTCCATTATTTTCCATAGTAAAAGCAGGATGTAGAATTTTGTGGATAATGAGCAGATATAAATACCTGCTATAAATTTTGCTATATCCCTTCATTCCAGAGAAACTGCTACAGTGAAGGGTGTATGCGAATGTTGTTGCCCTGGTGATTGCTCATGAGTCTGGATTGCACCATGTCTGCATTCCTCGCTTCTCCTTAGATGTTTGCATTTATGTATACATGTCATATGAAGAAAGGCTACAAATTAAATGCAACAAAATAAAACAGTGTACATACAGGATATATGTGATGTGTTGAAAATGGCATATGGTTTATAAGGAAAATGAGTAAGAGACTGCAGTGGAATCATACCTTATAGCTGCTAAAGGAAATCTTAGATATATAACCATGACATATGATACCAGTTTGGTCATCGATTCATAGTGTTAACCAGCTTAATATAAGAACTAAACACAGAGGCATGACATTTCAAGTCTGCCAAGCTATTCTGAGTGCCTGAGTTTGTGTGCCCTATCTGAGATATGAGTCAGCAACTGGCATTTTCTGATAATTGAATTACTGACATGTCTGTGTGGAAATTTTTCTTTTTTTTTTTTTTCCTTTGCTGCTGTAGGCCACAAGACCTGATCTGAAATAAAAATAAAAGCTGCCACATTCCACAAATTATCCTCAGAGCTCTGAGAAAATATTGCTAATCTCACAATTCTTATTCTGTGAAATTTTTTCAATTTTTTTTCACCCATAATTGAATGTCCTTAATTTTGGAAACAGGTAGTCCCTTAGCTATTAGAAGTTATTTGTAATTTTGAATTGTTTTTTTTTACAAAGATTTTGATAGTACAGGCTATTCTTAATGCGTTTGTGACCCTCATTTTTGAGTTTCATGTGCTTCACAAGATATGGCATATTTCTAAAATTCTCCCATTCTTCATAAAGCCTTAACATTTCTTGAACCTGAGAAGGCATGACTTAAATTTTAGAATAAGCGGTTATGCAGGAAGTTGCTTTTCAAGACAATGCGATCCTGAACATTTTTACCTTCCTGTTATGTATTTTCATGCTCTCATGCCAATTGTTTGAATTTGTATTTTCCAAACATTAGCTGATAATACAGAAATCTTAAACCATGTGTGGAAAATCTATATTTAAATAATTTTGGCTCTGCCCTCTTAAATCCTGCAATCACTGCATCAGCAGAGTATATTGAACATAATCTTTTTAATGCACTCACTGCCCACATATGTCAACACCTGCATCTACCAGCTGGCTGCAGTCAGTATGACTTCTCTGATACAACTTCTCATAAAATAAGATTTATTAAATTCGTCTATTTGTAGACCTGATTTGATTGATAGGCCTAAGTAATTTAAGGTTAGTAACTGCACTTTCTGAACAGTTTGTTGTATGACGTCTTTTCTGTTCAAATGCTTGTTGACTGTGTTAAGGGGAAAACAACTTGCTAATTGGTGCAGTTAGTAATATAAATGACTCAGTGCTCCTAAAAGTAGCTTTTTATTGCAAGCAGTGGCTTTGGAGATGTTGAATGTTCAGGTAACATTAAAATCGTGTGGATAGTAGACGGGCTTTCTTGTCTCTCCTTTTATTTTGTTCTTCTTGAAATTGCTTCTTGGACTTCTGTGCAGTTCAGTTCATCACTGTATTATGTTGTATGAAATAATGTCTGCAACATTATTTCTAGAAAGTTAGTATCATAATCACATATAATTGCCAGTATTATTAACTAGATGGTCTCAGTGTGTTTTCCTTAGTTGTAGCACACTCCCAAGAGACTCCTGATGGTGCTACTGCTCAGAACTTATGTGTTTTGCTTCAGGGTGCCAGAACTGACATCTTTTCACATTAAATCCACTTTAAAAAAATAAACTTCCAGATACTTGGAAGGAAGGAAATATCACTGCCAATGTGACTTATGAAAATAATGGAAAAAATTGAACTTCAGTTGTAAGTGTACTTTATTACCTGTATTTTTGTGTATCCTCTGTCTTTCATGAGGGGAAAACAAGTTGTTGATAAAGTCCAATAATGTTTGCAAAGGAGCTTGTACATTCTTAAGTTCTTTTTCAGTGTTTTGAAAGGCAAAATAAAAGTTCCCAAAAGCAAAAATCCCAAATCAAATTTGATAAGTGGAAAACAAAATCCACACCAGTGCAAAGGCCTCTCTTCCAGAGTATCCATCAAGTTTTCCATGATATGAGAGAATGTAAGGATATTGTGAATGGTTGGGTAACTTTGGGGAAGACCATGTTACCTTGCTGTCTGTTAGGAAGTCTACTCAAATCTCTCCGGACAGAGTTCAGTTGTGTCTCAATATCAGGGGAGACAAAATGTATAATTAGTTATACCTAATTTGTCACAACCATTGTTCTATGTGATTTTGCTATAGTTAATATTGTTAATATTAATATATAGTTAATATTGCATTCCTTCTCTAATGCAAACTTTCTGTCATTTAACTCACTATTACAGGATAATTATTCCAATAGAAGCATCACGTGCAGACTTGGTAGAGTATTATAATCATAAAGAAATCAAAATATACTTTTTAAGTGCTCTTAATTCCATTTCAATCACAGAAAATGCTTAAAGGAGTCTGCAGATGGATTTTTTGTGTGTATTTCTAGCTGTAACTTTTCTTTCTAAATCAGAAGCACAGAAAGAAACAAAGTGAGGAAGAAAAATCCCAAAAAAATGATATGTTAGTGTATAATAAAAGTATCCTTTCTATTTTGTCAGTAGCAATTTCTTTCTGCTTGATGGCACATTCCTGATGATCAAGCTCTCAAATTTTATGTTAAGTTTGAGTGTGTTGATTGATTTTTCTCCAAAACCATCTATGTGGTCATTGTTAGCCAATTGGTTTTTAATTTTGAAAAGAGTTTTAAGCTCTTTTTCAGGAAACAGCTACTAATGTAGTTCTTTTATCTTGCACTACAAAGGAGTATGATGATACCAAAAGTGTGTCAGATACCTGAGAATGGGTCTGGTGTGACAATGACCTTATTCTGATGCTAAATAAATTTGTGTTCTGCTATGGAGAACCCAAGATAATGCGTGATTCCCAAAACAAGAATTAGACTCTGGTTTATAACTTAATGCAGTGAGAATGTCTCTACAAACAGTAGGAAGTTAATGCCAGCCATATATAACACGATTTTTTTTCTATTGATTCTTTGCTCAAATTCTCCATTGTTTAGGTGGGAATCTTGTGTACCGCTGCAAAATTAAAACTTATTTCAGTTGCAATGAATATGAATGTTAATTTACATCCTTAGTTTGTTAATTAGTCCATTTAAGGAAAAGAAGAAAGAGATTGAGTCATGCTGTGGTGGTTTCATCAAAAGTTTTTGTGTTAAACTAAAAACTTAAAAGGCAAGTAAAAAATTCTGAGTCAGCTATAAAAAATAATTTGCACCTATTTTTTGATACAGACTGGAGAGAAAACAATGTGGCAGAGTTGTGTTTCCCACATTTTTTTAGATTTCACAAAAGTAGTCCACAGGGAATTAACTTCAAGAGGTATGGGTTCCTAAAGGACCATGACACATTTAGGTATTTCCATGACACGGTATTCCAGGCCAGATGATGGTACAAGCTATGACTAGTGATTTGCAATTTTTAATGAAAGTATCTGTATTCTTATGTCTACTAAGAAGTCAAGGAAATTCTGAATATCTTTTTATATCTGTATTGGGATAGATGTGGATACAACTGAACAATATATAGTTCTGGTGTTTTTGTGACTCAGACTGGGCATAGAAGACAGGCAGAAAAGTTGACCATCAAGCAGGAAATGAATTTTTTTTTTCATGACTCCTTGCATATTTATGGGTTGGGAAGAGGGGAGAGGTTGCATCTCAAAAGAGACCCTGTTTTTCATTTTTGTATAGCAAATAATCCTTCCTTTATGGATGAGAGAGACCTAGATGCAAATACATGAGTGTTTGGGCATGATATCTTCAAACTCTAGTGTTTATTCTCTCCCAGAAAATAGCTCAATCTGTTTTGTTTAGTTTCCTTTCATTTGTATTTATTTTCCTATGACAATGGAAATGCTTGCCACAGTAGTAAGTTAAAGTTGTATTACTGCTTTTTTCCCCTTATCTAATCTTACAGAATGTATCTTGTCTCAAGTTACTGAAGACTTTTCTTCCTACAAGTAAATTAAAAGGACTGTCCATTGGAAAGAAAATCTGTTCCCTGGCACCAGTGACAGTTCCTTGATAGCAGTAGAATGTTGAGCTTGCTGAGTCATCAGATTGGCTTAACCGGCATAGTAGCTTTTAATTTTTAACATTTTATTACAGCTTTGAAATGCAGGCTTCTTGCCATATTTCGGCCGGATGTGTCAAACCTGAATCAATAATGAGAAATTTCACTAGGTAGCAGTTTGTCAGTTTGTCTTTTACTCTAGCAGCTCTGTCAAATTAACTACAGATACAAGATGAGATGTAAGTCTTGACAAGGTTGTTCATACTCAACAGATCTGCAAAACCCACTGCTTTTGGAGATATATTGTTGTAACCTACAAAATAGAATACATGGCTTCAGAAGAAACTCTGTTTTATATAGAACTGTGTTAGATTCCAGGAATATAGTTTCTGGAAGAAAAAGGACCTTTTCAGTTGGAACTTCTCCTGCTGTATGAGGTGTGTGAGGATGTCTTTGCTTTTTTGCAAGTCATTCCAGATTTCATGTTGCTCTATACCTCCTGAACTTAGTACATGAATAAATACATGAGCCTACTTTTACAATTTATTACAAGGTTCTGAAGATTAAGTATGCCTTACATACTGTAAGCCATACTTACAGTATGGTCTGTTGGCTTTCAAAGTGGTTATTCAGAAAGTGAACACTAGTGTGGTGGCAAGTTTACAGATAACTCGGAATGCAGTAACAGCTCTGTGGACTATATGCATCTACCTCTGTGTCTAATACCTTGTAATAATTGGGCTGTCTTAAGCCAGGTCTGATGAAAAGTTTCCTCTTTTACAGGTAGGAAAAGGTGCACATAAGAAAACCTACCCATTAGGAGTTAGTATATCTGTAGCAGAATTAGCAAAGGAGCATGTGGACAATTTTCAAAAGCTGAACCCTTGACCATAGAGATATAGAAAATGCAAGCACAGACAAAGCAGATTAAAAGCTAGAAACAATGAAGGGTCTTTTGACCAGTTTTTGAAATACATTTATAAAGGCAAAAAATATTTATATCTGAGTTATTATTATTGTCTTCTTTTTAACTTTTGAATTTTTCATCAGAGAAATGGTTCACTTTTTTCCTAGATTTTTAGTAATATAGTTGAGATGATCAGACTTGACTATGGTAGGGTGTTTTTGAGTGAGTGGGTAGGGGGGACCAATCCTATAAAAACAACCTCCTGGGATCCAGTTTCCTGAACAACCCTGAAAATTATATATGAGGATCATAATTACATATTCAGAACTTCTCCACAAGTTTCCAAATATCCAGCATTTCATTGTCCTTCTAGTTCCTACTTAAAACATTTCTGATGTAGGCAGACAAAGTGTTACAGAAGCAGAGAAACAGAAAATGCAGTTAAACCAACTCTTTTTACTTGAAAAGTTGACAGACCTAATTAATTACTAGGCCCATGTTATGGGTGATTATACAAAAAGGTGCTTCCTGGTGATCAAGGGCTAAGAAGATATTAGAATAGAGCAAAAGGGTGTCAGAAACTGCTGGGAATCAGTGAAGCTGGGTGAAATCTGCACATACAGATGGAAGTGTAGGGAGGAAGTAGGATCAGAAGCAAATAAGCCCACAGGATACAGTCGTCACCTTCACGTTGGGGACCATAATGTGGAAAAAGGTACTGATGGAGAGAGGAACTCCCTGCCCATGTCACTTAGATGTGATTTTCAGAAACTATACAGCGGTGCTTACTTGTACAATGCTGTCTGATTTTCTTCTCAAATACATATTCATTTGTGGAGTGGATATTTCTGTAAATATATGTTAGAAAGGCCTGAAACATTTTAGTTGTCTCCTGGATTTTTTTTTGGTCAGATATTATGTTGATTAATATTGTTCATAAAAGGGGAAAATCACAGGCACAGCTGTCTCTGAAAATCTCTGACGTTATAAAACTATTAACTTCTCAGTGGTATCATTAAAAGAAAAATATTTTATGCAAATGTATTTGTACAGGTAATTATTCAGATTGTGAGAGTTACATTATTGCCTTTTTAAAGATATTTGCCCTCTCTGTCATATTGGCCATTTCCATTTGACTCTATCAGAATTGATAGGCTAAAAAGCAGTATCGAGCTTTAAATTTTAGTTCCCTTAGTTGATTATACAACAGAGCAGGACCAGCAACTAAATTCTAAATTGACATTAAGATAAAATGAGCACAATACTGAAAACTTCAAGTGTTCACATTTATTTTCAGCTCACAAAGCTGTTCTCTATTCAAATAAAGATAGAAAATAGATAACAAAAAACAACACTGTGAGCAGGACTATTGTCTTTTGCTACTCATCAACTGCCTAAGTAACCAGTAAACAGTTTGGCATATCCCTTATCGTTACATAACTCGAAGACAGTATAGTTCTGTACAGTAACACTACAAACTCAGTGATGTTGCATTTCACATTAGTAAACTGATTCACTACAAACATGTTATCCAAATTTAGTAAAACCAGCAAAATTGACAAGTAAAATTAATCCATTCTTTGATTCTCTTGGGTACAATGAACTGTACTGTGAACCATTTTTGCCTCAGTATCTGGAAAGACCTGGTAGACCCTATTGAATAATTGGATACCAATTAAAGCCTTTAGAGAATAAGAATATTTTCCTGTTCAATAGTCTTTTCTTTCTTAATTTTCAAAGCTCATGATATTGTTTTCCATTCCTGAAACTAATAAGGATGTTCCTAGTGGAACACATGCTCACATAGCCTCAAACCCAATTTATTTTACCAATCTGTCTTTGCTTTTTTTAAAACATATTCTTAGTCATATATTTGTCATTTCTCATGGCAGTACAAAAAGCCATCTTTTCTTTCTTTTTGTGTTGTCTGTGTGCTCTTCGTCTTATCAGCATTAAAAGAGCCCTCTGGCTTGAATGTTAGGTGATCTTTATTCCTATTTCATTATATCTGTGAAAGAAAAGAAACATTATTTTGAAAATGTAATTGAACTTAAAAAAAAAAGTAATTATGCTAGGCAGTAAATGAGCATAGACCACTTAAATTTTACTTTGAATGAGTTACATTTTTTAATATAAGACTATTTCAGGTACAGTACGCTACAAAAATACATGAAGTTTTGCAAGGCGTAATTTGTTATCTATTATAATAGCTTTCACTGTGTAGCAGGTCAAAATGAGTTCTGTAGTTTTAAATTAGTTTTTTGGATATTAACAGCTTAATGGCTATGGAATTTCTATCAGGATCATGATAACTTTTTAAGCTTTAAGCAAGCTATAAAGGGATTTTTAAGGCAATACAGAAAGCTGCTTAAATTACTAAAAATTATTTTTTTCCACTAGCAGAGAAGCAACAGAAGAATTCATGAGCTATCTGAAAAGCAGAACATTTCTATAACACACAAAACATTCCAAAAAGCAGGTTGCATTCATTATGTATTTCATCAGTAAGCACTGTTGGTATGCTTCTGCATTTCAGCACCAAGTGAGGTTCAATGCCAGTAGAAGGTCATTGGAGAACAAGTGGATTCCAATGTTACTATTACTTTATGAGCTATTGCTCATTTTACCACTTCAATGTTGGGAAAGATAAATTTTATAATCTTGAAGTCTAGCCTCTTAGAACCTTTTTGTACATTATAATACTCTAAAGCATGTCACTTTTATGATTTTGAGCTAAGAAGAACTTATTGAACAACAACGCTGCACACTGTACATATGCCAAAGTAGCTCATGGGAGGTTTGAATACCTCTGAATGACGTGGTGCCAGTGACATCTTGAGCTGACTGTGTTGTCTTAAAGTAACAATCTAGAAACAGTTTTTAAGCTTAAATAAATTTGCCATTTATAAGCAAAATTAAGAGAAGATATCTTAGTGCATTGGGCCACTAGGTATGAGATGATGAGATTGCCTGCTTAACTCTTTTCTGAGCTAACATAATGAAGGAGTGAAATGGGTGATAAAGACCCAATTGCATATACTTAGAAAATATCTTTTTTAGGTCTAATTCCATCTAGGTGACTTTGTTTTCAAGTAGGAATAATAATCTTGCCCAATAGGGAAGGTACATGGGGATTGTTGGTTATGGGATATGGTTATGTAGTTGAGAGGTATAGAAACAATTTATTTACGGAAAGTAAAATTACAGAATCGCAGAATCATTAAGGTTGGAAGGGACCTTCGAGATCATCAAGTCCAACCATCAACCCAACACCACCATGCCCCCTAAACCATGTCCCGAAAAACCACATCCACAGGTTTTTTGAACACGTACAGTGAGGGCGACTCCACCACCTCCCTGGGCAGCCTGTTCCAATGCTTGACCACTCTTTCGGTTAAGAAACTTTTCCCAATATCCAATCTAAAACTCCTCTGATGCAACTGGAAGCCATCTCCTCTCGCCCTATCACTAGTTACTTGGGAGAAGAGACCAACACCCATGTCGCCACAACTCCCTTTCAGGTAGTATCACTGTAACTATGTTATTTTGCATACAGTATTTGTATGGTATCAATTAGGCCCAGGGATACTAGTAATGAGTCAATAGATCCTAAAAGTTATAAGTGCAGGAAGAACCTTTGTTAGCAAAGAAGAGATGCTTTTTAAACTAGAAGCATTTAGGCCGCAGACGGAAAGTTATGGACTGCACAAAATTTTCTGAATAATTCCTGTGGAAAATAAATGAGGCTTGGAGATCTACTGACCTCTGTCCAATTGTCGACCAGTGGCAATGGCAAAATCACAGCAGATATTCTAAGGCATTTTTTGATTCTTACAAATTCAAACCAGATCACATGAATGTCTAGGGTTTTTTTGCTGTAAAGCTATGGAACAGTCCCAAAGAGTGCAACTTTCATTTTCAAGCTTGGAATCATGGGCTTCATTTGTGTTGTCATAGACTTCCTTAGTCTCATAGAAATCTCATCCTGTATGCATGACAATATCTCCATTCAGTGACAGATATTCAGTGTTTGACAGATACAGATTCAGCTGGACACAGGAATTGCTACTGATCTCAGCTAAAGCTATTTCTGGCAGCTAAGTTTAAAAAAGAGCCATCCCTAGGTCCCTGTGATGGGCACCTGTCCACGAGCATACACTGGCCTCAATACATTTCACAGAGAGAAAAACACTCATTGAGAAGCTCAATGATTTTCTTAAGGAAAATATGTGTATGCTAAAACTAAGTCACCACGTTGTAGTACTACAAGAGAAAGAGTATGAAGGACACTTCACAAAGTCCTTCATACTCTTTACAGCATACTTTAAAGTATGACTGACAGTCAGTATGCTGACTGTCAGTGCTAAGCACTGTAAGTGCTGACTCTTTCATATTTTTTCCAATACTTTTTTTTTTACAATGTCAAATTGAGGCATTCAGAAGCTGTCAGATTAAAGAAAAAAAATTACATTTAAGACATTACACTGGTAGAACTTTATCCTTGATTTTGGGTGCTGAATGATTTGCCTCTTTCAAGCTTTTCTTTGTACCTCAGGTGTATAGACAGGAATCTTTTTCTTAATGAAAGCTTAAATCCAAAGGACATAACCTGATTCCAGTTGCCAGGATTTTCAAACATGTGCAGGTAATAATTAAACTCCTTATGGTAAAGTAGCATGGTCAGTTACCACCAGACAACAAATAGAAATTCTAGTGTGACAAGGACAATGAAACTGTCATAAATAACTATGCCTGTGGACATTTTAGTATTAGAAGGCCTGATTAAACATCCATGCAAATCATAAGATGGGACTAAAAGACTATGACTTTGTTTTTGGAGAACTGACAACTTCAGTTTTCTTTCAGTGACTTCAGTGGAGTTGTAATAGAACAAAACTCATGAAAAGGACTGTATTCTGCAGTATTACTAGCAAAGGAGAATTACATGAAAAATAGATGAAAAAGAAACATGTTATATAGTTCTCAGTAGAGGATTTATCCAGTGCTTAGTATGGCATGACTCCCACTTAGGATCTCTAGATAGTATAATAATGGAAACAACATCATGACTTTGAGGAAAGAAATTGCCAACAAATAGGAAAATCAAGCTACTTGTAGCCCTAGACTGTCAGATTTTTGACTTAAGATCACATGAAAAAGAACAAAACAAACTGAGGGAAGCCAAGGGGCATTGGCAGCTATACTGTAGTCTAACCAAAAAACATCTATTTCTTTATTCCCTGTAGTACCGAAGTAAGATTATTCTTCAGGTGGCAAGTGTTGTCTATGGCTTTGTGTAGAATTATCATTGCTAGATTTTTCTGAAAATTCAATGGCATCATGAAACTTATGCATTTGAATTTGACACTCTGAACCTCAAAAAGCTGAGGAACAACAGTATATCTTCTTGAAACCTAAAGTTCTTCCCCACATCTCAGCATATTCTTTTGGCTAGTTTAGGAGCTTTCCACTCAGTATGATGCTTTTCATGAACAACTTATTTTTGTTTTAAGGTGCCTCATGGTTCATGCATTTATAAGGGTCTTAGCTACCCCACTGTAAATACCAATTGGTAGCACAATACCTAAATACCTACTACATTTTCTGAATCTAGCCTTAAATGTCCTACTGTTGCACCTCCCGGCACAAATCTTGCATGCTTTTCTTGGTCTTTTCTAAGGCAAAAGCCCTCATTAATGTCAAACTAAAATGGGCTGCAGAGTTTTCCTCCTTACTCTTTGTCAGATATTTCTTGACAGCATGCAGTTTGTACTAACCTCTGTTTGATCTTTCACATTCTGACAACCTCAAACTGGAAGATTGTTAAAGGGGCCAACATATCTTGCATGTTAACATCTATGTTAAACTGACTTTTAAAAAAGCATTTCAATAGCATTTAGCACCAAATAACTTTTTAATGATGACAATTGTATGCTATTATCATTGGAATTACTGTTCCTGACCATATCAATTGGCATACCATTTGGCAATGTTTCTTGAATTATCTCTGGAAAAAGCTAGGGGTTCAATTATACCTGCACATTATATTTCAGGAATATTTAATGAAGTCACACATTTCTCAGAAGTAATCTTTTGGTGTATTCAGGTCACATACACATTTTATTTGGCTATAGCTAAACACAAGAAAATGTGATGGACACAATGGTACATTTTCTATAATATGTATTTCAGTGTTAGAAAGGAAGCTCTTCTTGACTAACACCTGTCTACTGTGAACTGTCATGTACTACAACAGGAAAGAAATATTTCCTCTTTCTGTTTATGAACTATCTTGGTCAGCACAGGTTGAGTACAAAGGGCTACTGCTCTGCCTGTTTCTTCTCTGGGATGTGGTTATGGCAAATAGTAGGGTGTAATATGTGGATGCGTGCACAGTATAGAAAAATAAATGCAAAGGTGGTTTTCTTTGAACACACTATCACCTACTTCAACTCTTGCAGCTGTATATAGCAACAGCACCATCTTTGCAGCATTCTTGACTTGCAAAAATGCTCAGGCAGGGTCATAGGCTACCTGGGAGTATATTATCATGTTTAGAATGCTAACAATTTAACTGTGACAAATTTTAAAGTTTAAGAATCACTTCAGATAGAATACCTCTACATCCTATGCTGCTGTTTTCTGTGGAGGCAGTTATCATAGTTCTCAGATTCTTGCAAAATTTGAACTTGCCATCTTTTTCTCAGATGAATTAGCAGTGATTACAGCTGAGGACAGACTACAAGCCATGAAATAGTAATTATTCTAAGAGATAATTAAGAAGCAGAAGAGGGAAATATTACTGAAGGATGTAGGCTACATTATAACTTAAAGCAAAAATGCTGAAACTCACATCTATACATAGCTGTATTTTTGTGTGTTGTGTTGTGCCAGAGAAGATATAGCCATCTCACAAATATCCCATTATCTTTTTTTACCCCAGGAGGTCACAGTCACAGCTCAAATAAGAATTTGAGCCATGTGGGATTCTGAGATTTTATCTTATTCTAACCATTCTATCATCTCTTAATGAATCAGAATCAACTGTATCTAAAGCATTCTCTCAAAAGTTCTCTTACCTGTTCTTTGAAACTTGCAATGACGAGTATTGCATAGTGTCCCTAGGCAATTTGTATCAATGTTCACTGCCTTCCACTCTGGATGTGGAAGGCCAGTCCATGGATGATATGGACAACTGTCCAGCTACACCGGAGGTATTGCCAAGATCAGAAAGGCCTACTCCTGGCAACACGACCACCCCCCATGATGAAGAAAAAACAGGTTATATTTGTGGGCAGCTGCCTTCTGAGAGGAACAGAAAGTCCAATATGCTGGACAGACCCTTGTCCTAGGGAAGTCTTCTGCCTGCCTGGGGTGCAGGTTAAAGAAAAAAAGAAAAAAAAAAACCAAACCATTCTATGATCCTATAAGCTCAAGGAATGGGCCCGTGTGAATGCCATGAGGTTCAACAAGGCCAAGTCCTGCACATGGGTCAGGGCAACCTCTGGTATCAATACAGGCTGGACAATGAAGGGATCGAGGGCAGCTGTGCTGAGAAGGACTAGTGGGTACTGGTGGATGAAAAGCTGGACATGAGCTGGCAATGTGTGCTCATAGCCCAGAAGGCCAACATTATCCTGGATTGCATCAAAAGAAGCATGGCCAGGAGGTTGAGGGACGTGATTCTGCCCCTCTACTTTGCTCTGGTGAGACCCCACGTGGAGTCCTGCATCCAGCTCTGGAGCCCTCAGCACAAGAAAGACATGGACCTGTTGGGATGGGTCCAGAGGAGGCCACAAAAATGGTCAGAGGCCTGGAGCACCGCTCCCCTGAGGACAGGCTGTGAGAGTTGCAGTTGTAAGCTGGACATGAGCTGGAGGCTCTGGGGAGACCTTATTGCAGCCTTTCAGTACTTAAAGGGGGCTTACAAGAAAGATGGGGACAGACTTTTTAGCAGGGCCTGTAGCAATAGGACAAGCTTATTGACTTTTTCTTTGCAGTAGCAGATATAGAAAATTATTCTTGTGTTTTCCTTCAATCTTCTTTATGAAGTTAGTCCTTAAAAGAAGTGACCAATTCAAAGAGAAGTTAATTCAAAATGATGGAGGATGTTCATCCAGTTAACTTCATGGCTTGATCTGATGCCAATTAAAGTGAATAGGAAAGTGATCTTAATTCACAGAAACTGCATTTTTACCACATAAAGTGGCAATGCCCTCATTCCTGC
>NW_010531196.1:11560-14944 GCF_000687285.1 Phaethon lepturus | reverse complement strand
CCTGCTGCAGCCAGACATGCAGATTGCTGGGCAGCAGAGAGCTGGCTAAGCTTCTCAAATACATTAACAGTGTTAGCTGTACCATGTCCCAGCCCCTGGCCAGCTGGACAAAGGGGATAGAACATTCATGCCATCCGGGATACCCAGATGGTGTTCTTTACTTTTTGTTCCCCCTGCTTTTGCTGTCTGCTTATCTACTTTCATGGTCATGATTGCCATCTATTTATTTGTATCTGTAAAATTAAATTTCTTTGTTTTCTCCTCCTCTTTTATTCCCTCTAGTTGTTTTACATGGTGCCATCTGTGGAATGCTGTGACTTTAATTACACGTTTAACATGCAAATTGAGGAGAAGGCAGCAAAAAGCCAAGATAAACAAAAAAAAGTCCTACTTTTTTTTTTTAAATTCCTACAGTTTATTTGCAGTTTGACAGCATGTGTTAGTGCTCTTAGTATCATTTCACATTCTAAGAAAGTACGTACCTACACTCACACATAAAAGTAAAAAACCAATGTGAACATCTAAAATGCAAGCAAGTTACAATTCACTCCCTCAGTTGTTCATGCAGTACCTCATTCTACCTGAGAAACTTAATATTGTAATAATAAGATTAATCATTCAAGATCAAAGGAGAGAAGTTGAAGTTATTTTGAAAATATTTAAGAATTTTTTTAAATTTTAGTGCAAAGTTTATTTTTCAGTAAGTTTTATGTATTGTCTAATGTACTTTATCTGGGAGACAGCAGGAGTGGGCTTTTTGAAATGTCTGATCCAGTCTCATGATCTAATTCTATCTAGGTGGTTTAAAATGTAATTACAAGTTGCATATATGCCTGAAGCCTCTTGAGTTATACATATTACAGTTATTGAAATTATAATTTTATTTCTAACGGCTCAGAGCACTCTGGGGAGCTACTGGCAATCTACTCCTTTCTAACCAAATTCACATATATCTTAGAAAGGGAAGGTTCTGTTCTTCCGTGCTGTGTTTAATCCCAGGTAGGCCTTTACTGCTTTATATCCACCTGTTTACAAGAAAACAGCAGCATCAGCCATATTTTATCAAGATTATTTTTGGGTATCAATTCATATATATATATGTATATTCACACACAAGCATACATGTTTATATCGCACCAGAGAAAAATATATATTTATATATGTATATTGCACTCGATAACCTAACCACATGACTTGAAGTGCTCCTGAATATAATGGCCTGTGTGAGTGGAGGTGGCTACTGTGCATCTTATTACTGCTGCTTGAGTGTCATCTTAGTGCTGTATCCCACGTTATGCTGTGTAGGCACTCTGAACTTAGCTGAAAGACTGTTGAAATCAGGGCCAATCGGAGTAACTTTTTATCTCATTCCCTTCCTTGCCCCTTGTCCTGGTTTCAGCTGGGATAGAGTTAATTTTCTTCCCAATAGCTGGTATAGTGCTGTGGTTTGGATTTGGGATGAAAAAATATTGATAACATACTGATGGTTTTAGTTGTTGCTAAGCAGTCAAAGACTGTTCAGCTTCTCGTGCTGGCCGGACAGCGAGAAAGGTGGGTGGGTGCACGGGGAGCTGGGAGGGGACACAGCTGGGACAGCTGACCCCAAGTGACCAAAGGGATATTCCATACTATACAACATCATGCTCAGTATATAAATGGGGGAGCTCGCCAGGGAGGGCTGCTGCTCGGGAACTGGCCAGGCATCTGTCAATGGGTGGCGAGCAATTGCATTGTGCATTACTTGTTTTGTATATCCTATTTTTTTTTTCCTTTTCCCTTCCTTTTCTGTCTTATTAAACTGCCTTTATATCAACCCACAAATCTTACTTTTTTGTTCACAATTCTATTCCTCAGCCCACTGGGGCAGGGAGGGGAGTAAGCAAACCGATGTGTGGTGTTTACCTGCCTGCTGGGTTAAACCACAGCACCCTTGTGTATTACTCGATTTCAGTACCTTATTTCAACATTCCTTTGTCATGGTCTGCAGACTTCAGAGTTTAGTTTTATGTGTGCCATAGGAAGCAGAAAGACAACACACTCTAAAGTTATCAGAAAGAAATTGCATCCTGTAAATGAGTTTTGGGGTAGTTCTGCTAGCCTTTCTCTCCAGATAATCTTGGGTATTCAGGAAACATGCATATCTATAAATACTCTTTCTCATTTATGATTTTCAGTTCCTTATCTTTGCATTTGCAATTACTGGGCAACTTAAAATCTTCCATGCTGGCACAGCCTAGATTTACTAGGGTACCTCCATCCAGTAGGAATAGAAATCCTCAATGTTGGCACACCAATAATGAAGTGGTATGGTAGAAACATCACTTGCATGGCTATGCGCTAGTTTATGCTGAAGAAAAACCAGGAATTTCCAGCTTAATTGCTGTCCTTGTCTCTGAGAGGTCTGTTTCTTCCAAATTCTTTTTTTCTTAAGAAATTCAGCTACAATGTAATTAGAAGTGCAGAAAAACCGAGCAAGGAAAATGTGTTAGAGGGGGATGTAGGTAGCAAAAGTACTTCATGAAGGTATGCAGCATGAAAACACTATACTTTCCCTTCACTTCATGTGATCCAAATTAATGAATTTACTAGGAGAACCCAGTGGTGTAAATAAATGTCTCTTGTACTTTCATATTAGAAAATTAAATTTAGAGTTTAAGGAGTAACTGGTTTACAGGTCATGAGCAATACTTCCCAGACAGATGTTATCCACAGTGTGTTTCAGTATCAATAGAAAACTCTGCTTTTACTCATTTTTCAGTTGTGGGACTTTGTCTAAGTGTATGGCATTCAATAGAAGATCAAATCCTGTATAAGTCTAGAAATATAATACAGTAAATATGGCTTATTTTTTAACAAAACATTGGTAGATAATTTTAAGTGCATTCCTTTATTCAGGCTGCTAGAGTCATGTTAAAATCCTTAAAGCATTCAGATAGTGCAGTAATTGCACACATCTGAGGCCAAGATTACAAAACTTTGATAAAAGCTGTAGTTTTGTTTTTGTTGTAGATATATCATGTTCATTGTTGCAGTGAATCAAAACAAAGACTTCTGTAATATCTTTACATGTTATATTTAAATCTTGTGCTCAAAGTCCAGTGAGTCATGTCAGCAGCAGAGTTAGTAAGTCAATTTATATTTGTTTCTGAATAACCATTCCTTTAGGTTCCTTTTTAAGAGCTGCTAAGTATGCAGCAGTTGCCTGAGTTATATGGACTTCCTTATTAGGCTGATGAACTTGAAAGCATTTGGGGTGCCTTCCAAGTATGAAGGGAGGACACACAGTGCATTTCAACTGAAGTTAAAGGTGAAAAAAAGTGGGTTTTGGAACATAATGTTCCAAATCACTAATTTCTTTTTTAACTAAAAGAATATGTAATTCTT
>NW_010531196.1:2029-11529 GCF_000687285.1 Phaethon lepturus | reverse complement strand
TTCCTCTTGCATCTGTAAAATTAAGTTTTACTTGAGTGAAGGCCTTTATTAACCTCATGTACATCAGATTTTCCTCTGTGGAGGTCAGAATAGGTACATAGCCTATGAATGAGTTCTGGCCACGCTTTATTGCAGAGGGGTATTTAGCAATATTTCCTCAATTCTTTAATTTTCGTGTGTCTAAGTTGTTTTGCTATGGTTTAACCATAGTCTGACCGAGTTCTACTTGGTATATTTTAAGTTAGACTGGATATATGTTTGGTTTTATTAGAGATAACTTGTAAAAGATGTTCCATAGAAAACCTCTTTATTTTCTGTTTTAATAAATCTCAGCCTGAAGACAGATTATTTTATTCATTTTAGTATTAAGCAAATAAACCACAAATTCTATTTGGAGACTTGAATCTGGGAATAAGGCTTAATTCTCTGGCAAAAGATGTACTGAATGGGCTGTAATGCAGTCATCTTAAAGGCATTTCAGGTTTGAGTCCAAATACAAGGTAGGACCTAGCACAGTATATTTCCACACAGTAATATTCTGCACTGCAGACAGTGCACAAACACTGTGAAGACAACTTAGTATTTTTTTTAATGACTTATAAGAAGCTGTGAGAATAAGATTTTAAGATAAAGATTGAACCTGATCACCTTCTGAAGTTTAGTGTTCCTTTTCTCTTCTATTAGATCACAGAAAATGTTGCATAACCAGAAGTGGAAGGAACCACAGTACCCTTGGGTGCTGTTGGGGAGGGAGTTTTAACAGGTTTGTAAAAGAACAGAGACCCTTAGTGTAGCTGTGTATTTTTATCTTCCATTTCTATGTTTAATGTGAGATTTGTATAAATAAAGATTAGATGGTCAGATACTAACCTGGTTTGTGGAGGTAGTGGATTTTGTTCTGCGTTGAAACAAGGAATACTTGCCAGTGAGGCTAGATTCCCCAAGGTCAACTCCACAAAAATTCCTGCTGCTGTACTTGGTACTTGTCCATACCTGTAGGCTGGTCCCTGAGGATGCCTGTCCCTTATAAGCTAAGGCATGGGATGACCTATTTACCAGATCTCTCTTCTAATGCTTTAACGTGAGCTGTGGCATATGTATGGAAGGAGAAGAGGATGAGGAATGCAAATAAGTGTGACTGCATAGTGCTTGTTAGGCATTATAATGAAGACTAAGACTATTTCCTTAGAGGGATTGTATTCTTATGGGATTTTCAGGTGCTAAAGGTATTAAGCATGCCTGATTTTATGAATCAGGCTGTTAAATCCATAGTCTGGACTTCTCACTTGAAAGAAACTACAGCTTTTGAAGTTAGTGGTATGACATGACATTTACTTTGCATTTCTTGACTTTGGGTTACATTCTACAATGCAGTGTGATGTACCTGGACAGTGCTTAACCCTGCATGATAGGGAATCCTGACTTGTAGAACTGAAAAGCCAACATGAATTGAAGTTTGAAAAAGAAATTTTTGCAGGCGGTGGAAGCTGACATTTTTTATTAACTTGTTTTTTTACCCCCAAGAAGGGAGAAACAGGAAAAAATGTATTTCATAAGTGTACATAACTGCTTCCAATTCTGGCAGTGGAACACAGAGCCTACTGTCCCTCAGGTAAAATAATTTGCTTTCTTTGTGCCTATGGACATATTAAAAATATAGCATTTTGCGAGAAGACAGTGCAACGCATTACAGATTTAATCTAGCAGCTAGAAGCAATTAAAGATTCAAAGGCTGGACAAATTTAAATAGGAAATAGGGCCAAAATCTTTAACAGTGACTGTATGAGCAATTTATCAGAGTTCTGTGTCACCCAGAATCATTAAGTCAGTGTGCTCTTTCTAAAGCCGAGCTTATAGTTCATCTATAAATCTCTATTGCTTGTATTATGCTATTGTCCTAATAATACAATTATGGTGGTTCTATCTGGTCTTATGGGACCAATTTTTCTTGTACTTTTTCCATTTTTAAGCAGGAAGTAAAAGTTGTTTTGTTCTTAATTTACACAAAGCTGGTTTGGCATGTTACACGTGATGTCCTGTGGTAATGCTGTTCGGGATTTGTAGTTCCAGTGAATGTCCATGATTTATGGAAAAAAATAATAGAATGTATTTTGTATTACTGCTTTCATTCATGATTTTGACTAGCTCCCTGTGACTGGAACTCCCTTTAGTCCTTTTGTATTGATAAGTCTCATTTGCTAATATCAGTCCTTCCTGCCCACTTCTTCCCACCCCATCCCCAATGAAATTGCTTTAGAACATAGAGGAGCTTAGTTATACAGGGGGTTTTATGACATTAATACAGGTTAGAACTGAAATAATTTGCTTGTAACAATGTATTTTGCCCTCCTAAGAATGATTTTGAGTTACTGCTGGAGAAATTCCATCCTGAAGGATATGCAATATTCTACCTCCAGATTAAGTAAAAAGAAACACTAGGAGTATCTTTGAAATCACACAGCTCTGCTAGTCTTGATAACGGGAAGTAGTATTTTTCATAGAGGAAACAAAATTCAGTGAATGGCATACATATTTCCTCTATGAATTCCTTCCAGTCTAAGTTGCAGGAAAATATGCATAAGTAAGCACAGAAGGTCTGTGTTTTAAATCCTTACATTAATGTATTACCAGTTTGAAAATTCCCCCCTTCCATATACTCTGTTGTGCTATGCACCTTGGTGGGAATCTTGAATGTGTCTGTAGATTCTAGCAAGATGGCAGTGATACAAAACTGATCTAACAGACTGAGGCGGGGGAAGTTGGAATTAAATACTTGGATCAGTACAGTGTCCTATTTGATTCATGAAACACTACAGTCTACAATCTTTTTACATGTCTTTAGTCTTGTTAAGGGCTGATTTTAATTTAAAAATTTAGCAATTATATAAACTGAAATGATGCATACAGAAAAGAGAACACCAGTGTTCTCAGTTCATGGGAGCATTCTCTATATTACTTACAGAATTGGAGCTCATTATGTTGTTTGCCTCTGGAAATCATACTTTCCATATTCTTTTTTCTCAAGTGGCAGCTTCTCTATGACTGTGTTGCCTGGAGTACTAAGATATGAAGAAGTAATCCTGTAACAGTTGGGATTCAGTAGCTATACAGAAAAAGGTGAAGAAAAAAAAATCATACTATGCTCAGAGAAAAGCCCAAACCCTATAATTAAGATAACACTTCATTTGACAACTGAACAGGAGCCAGCCCTTCAGTCATTTTGGAGCTGGTATATTTCCACCAATTATTTTAAATTTCTTTCGTCACCAGATATTGTTGCTATTCTGCTGTTTGGCAGGACACCAGTGATGCTGATCTATGATCCAACCAAATGGGAAGAATAAATTAACATCAGTGTAATGGATACATTCTCAATCCACCAGAATTAACCACAAGTGCAAATGAGACCATCATGACATCATGATTGTATCTGCAGAATAGACCATATTTAAGGTACTCTTTACTGAATGAGAATGTGGAAGGGCTCCATGACAATAAGACTAAACTGATTGCTTCTCATATTTTAAGAGAAATATTTTAAAAAGTTATAAAATATGTATTGTATTCATGCTATAAATGCATACCTAAAGTTTTCCAACTCAGAGCTAGGTCTTCTGATTTGTGCTGAATTTTTATATATTACTACAATTTATTTTTGAACATACATGATCAGATATATCACATTTGGAGAATTATTTCGAGTAGAAATATTGCAGACATTTCTGCAGCTGAAATAATATTCTTGTAACCTGGTTATGTGCTTGACAGCTGTTGGTTGTTCTTAAGTAAGCTTCTCTCCCAGGATATGAGCTTCCCTGTAACAGCTCTTAGATTTGCTGGTGTTAATGCTCAGCCCTCTTAAAAAAACCCCAAAAATTCCTAAATTCCTCCTTCTTAATAGCAAGAAAATCTCCCAGGAAATAAACCCCTGATTGTCACCCAGGGTGGTACTAGTGAGAGAAAGAGAAGGGAGACTGAGAACCCTTCAAGTGTTTTGATGACATTCCATTTCATATAACAAACTTTCACTTCTAACTACTCCCATGCTGTTTGGTTTTGTGGCTTGGTACATAGTTTCATTAGAAATTGTTTGTTCAGATACATTTTTGAAATTGAGGTGATAAAGTTTCATAAGTGTCATATGTCTTCTGTAATAGATTGCAAACTGATTTCCTTTCTTTTCCTTTCATAGTTCTCCTTTCTTTCCTAGTAACTAATATGCCACATAAGCAGTGAGCTAGTTGACTGTTTTCCTTACTATGAATTATAGATAAAAAATCCTTAACATAAGCACATTTTGTCTTAATTTATGAAGTTCTTTTCTAGAGGAAAATGAAGTGCATGTTTTTAAGCAACATAACAATAAAAGCAAATGGAAATCTTATTACCTGGGATTTGTAAAGGGAGCCCTATATAGGAACCTAATACAATTTCATGTAAAGGCACAATGTTTTGGTTTTTTATTTAAATGAAAGGGTTTGGTATGCCCAGAAGAAAACATTTCATTATGGCTTTGTCCTTTGCGGACAAATAACTCCTCTCATCTAAGTTTTGTGTATTTAGATAGTGTACTCTGATATATTTTTGGATTGATTTTTGAGACATTGAGTCATTCTTTTGATAATAAATGTTCTTACAAAGAAAAACTGAAAGTATCTTATTTTAAAACTTGATTTTTAAATATATGAATCTTACTGATGGATGCTGAGAAAGTTGATGTTGGTGTCATTGGTCATAAATACAGAGCTAAATTGTGTATGGAAAAACTTGTTGCTTCAATGTACTATCATGTTGTTTCCTGCATCCTTATTTGGAGTAGCATTGCTTTTCAAACTAAATACATAAAATAGCACTATATGTATTAAAACAAGTTTTCACAGCTCTGCTTTAGGGTACTGGAAGGTTTATCTATATGTTATATCTCAAAATCATAGATCTGAGGCTGGAGGTCTGCCAGCCTGTTTAACTGCACATTAAAGAGACTGTTACCAATACAAGTGTTAAAGAAGACAAGTAAGGTGAGCTGGAAATTACCTGCTAGAAATAAGGTAGAAGCACATCTGATATAACTAGAGCCTTGGATTAAAGAATTGTGCTAAATTTCTGTTACTTATATGCTTGTTCTTTAATATTTCCCTACTTTAAACCTTCTGTACCTCTCAAAGGATGTTTTCCCACATCCCCTTCCCACAGCCAAGTAATTGCCAAATAAATGGAGCTTTGCATTGTTTTGGAGTTAGTTCACAGCAGCGAAAAAAATACCTTCTAGCATTGGACATATCCTGATATGCAGAGAAGATAATTAACAGGGTTTTGCATCACTCTGTAGGTCAGCAGCAACTGCATTCACGTCAAGGAGATTGTGGATGAAAGACACTGTAAGGACTGCCGTTCTGCAGAAATGCCAACACGCTGCAAGTTTTAACTCTACAAGAATATACAGGCTTCTCATTTCAATGAGACATGCAAAACATGGGGTTGTCCTATTGTCTAGCTGAAATATGAATCATGAATCATATGAATATGAATCATGTGCTCAGACATGCACACTGAGCACTGTTTGTTGTGAGATTCTGGTGAGACACTGATGGCTAACAAAGTTTGAAAAAGCACTGAGGTTAGACATTTCACAGTGCAGGGACATAGCATTTCACTGAGGAGTTGCTGTACCTTTGTATGTAGACTAGGATGGCATATACTTGTTTTAGATTCCTGTTCAAAATGTGAAGTGCAGAGATGCTCTAAGATATTTAAGTTCATTCTGCATATTCTCTACCATATGGTAACTACTTTTATGGCTTGTTTCTATTGTTTTAGTATTTTCAGCAAATGTGGCTACTGGTGGAAACATCCGAAGTTAATAAAACTGATATAGGAAACAGGAGACAAAAAGGCCACTAGCTTGATGTGACAGAAGTTGTTTAAACACAATGTGTAGTTACCCATCTTAGTCATATGAATTTTGTGCTCTACAAAAATTTTAGTATACAGGTGTAGCAGTTAATTCCATGTATTCACAAAATAAGGTGACGTGAGAAATCAAACAAAAGGTGGTTTATGATTTTGAACAGTGTTGGTATTTTTCGTATTTCATTTTTTCTAGATTCTTTCCTCACAAGTGATAGAAATTGGCTGGTAGAAACAAATAAGGTAGAAATAGTCTGATACCTTAAAGAAAAAACACTGATGAGCAATGGAACCTGTAGCATAGAAGAATGAATAGTTTAAAGAAGTTCTGCACATTGATGGGTTTGAAATTAACTGTAGCAACATATCAAACAGCTAAATAGTGATATTGATAGAGAACTGTAAATGTAGGCGTTGGGAAAGGAGGAAAGATATTGAGCTTAAAATCATCCATTTGTATTCAAACCAAAATTATTAACATTTTCTCGGTAGGAGAGAGATGGGAAAAGACTTTTTAGTTTTGCCTGCAGATTAATTTTACACATGAGGAACGGCAAGTTTCATTAGAAATGATCTCCCTGTGTTTCTGAAGATAAGGTACAGGAAAAGGCAATTTCTGGCTGACATTCATTTAGGTTTGCTTTTCATATATGTGCAGCAGTCATCTAAGCAGAGTTCTGGGAATGTGTATAGAAAATATATTTGTTTGTGACTCTTATGCATTGAATTACTGGAAGACCTCTCCTTTACTATTCCTGCTCTGCTACAAAAGATATTGAATATCTGAGGATTTATTTTTCCCTCCCACATTTACATGTCAACAAAACAGTATTATACACGTGGGAGCATCTAAGGAACACAGAAGTCAATTAAGATTACACAGGACTGAAATGTAATTTTAGAAACTGCTCTGAGTTTCCTGGGTAATTCTATTATCCCGGGAAGAACATAGAATTCCTAGTACTTTTCTGGTTTAATGTTTGATATCAGTGAGGAATAAGTTGTTTCCTCTCTTTGAGCAGCTAATTCCCAGCCATCCAGTCAAGCTGGCTCTTGGCAAAGAGCTGTGCTGCCACTATTCCATACTACCTGCTCATAGTGAAAAGGCACAGAGTAGTAGTACTTACTTTCCTTCCGGCGATGATCAGGGAAGCAGCTGTGGCATCTCCGGAGTAACCATTTCTGTGCCAGGAAGCAGAAGTGAGGTTTACGTGGCATGGTGTATCTTCTCCCTCTCTGGCCCCTGCTGTGTTCCTGATGTGTCATGAGGGATATGTGGTGTGTCCTGAAAGGCCAGGACTGTGGGAACACTTTAAACACTTCCTTCTCTACATCACAGACAGCAGGATCTGTCTTCCTATATGAATGAATAAAAACAGTGATACCTGGTGCATACAGAGAAACTGCTCTAGGGGGTGATTCAGAATAGGATCTTAATTTGTGCCTCCTAGTTGCCCACAGGAGGGACTGGACTCCCAGATTTAGTACCTTAAACTTCCATGGTAGAAAATAAAAAGTTACATATTTCTTCCCTAGAAACAGAATGTGAGAGTCACCAAAATATAATTGCTTGCTCTAAGAGGTACAATCCTATCAAGTCCATTGCACTAGTTTAATTGGTAGTGAATTTCAGGTGTACAACTTATGTAAAAGGAATATGAGGAATACAAAGGCACAGCATGTTTTTTTTGAAAAAAAGCTTTACTTTTTCCGTGTAGAATAAATGATGCCCCCTATTAAAAATAGTTGCCTGTGGAGTCTTCAGTGGGTGATGGTGAACAGGGACAAGAGATTAAGACTTTTTGCCAACTAGTTAGAAGCAAGCACACAAATGATAAACTAATATAATTTTTTCTTTTTAAACTACATCTTTATAAAGAAGAAATGTAACCAAAAGCACAGGCTTGTCATGTGGGAGGAGGTGTTTTCTTTTAGCTGTGAACTCTTATTTCCAATGCTGTACATCAAGGGAGTTTTCACTTCAAAGCTGTCTACACTGAGGAATAGTAACATCTAATGAAACTGATAGTTAAAACCTCAACTATCACATCATAAGTGAGTTGATATAATAGTGCCTGCAACTGTTTCACATCCTCTTTGATTTCTTTTACTTTTGATCTTTACTACCTGCTGGACCAGCATAGTTTTTCTCACCCTGTTTCTTGCTGAGATGTTTTTAAATTAACCAATATACTAAACAAAAATACATTAGCAATCTATGCTTATCTTTACATGATCATTATTTGGGCTCAGTAAGAAAGGACATGGATGTGAAATATGTTCATCTGATTCGTGTGATGAAGTGTAATCTTCTGTACTTTTATGGATTTCTCCTGCACCATAAAAAGGGGTATTTTACAGGAGAAAGTTAAACTACTTTGCTGGTATATCAGCTCAAACCAGTTTGACCACTGATCGCATAGTATTGTGTAAAGAAAGTGCATGCATAGGGTTTGGGGTCATCCTGGGGGCACGCCGAGGAAGATTCGAGAAGACTCTAGCAGGAGAAGAGGGCATGCGCTGAAGAAGACACGCCTGTTCATTAATATGTATTAGAAGACACGCCTATTCATGAATATGTATTGGCGAACAGGATCACGCTGAGGAAGATTCTAGAAGGAGAAGAGGGCATGCGCCGAAGAAGACACGCCTGTTTATGAATATGTATTAACGGACAGGATATAAACGAGGAACAGGAAGTGTACCGCGTGCGTCTTGGTGGAGCAGAGACCCCCGGCGCACCCAGTGCTGTTTGCTTGCCTCTATTCGCTTAATAAATTGTAGATTTGAATTGGAATCCTGTTTGGGACTAAATCATTTATAACAATGGATAATAACTGATCCGCTGTCCAGAAAAAAAGAAGCCTTACACAGAAGAAAGACATTAAGGCTGCATTTTTAAATAAAACAGATTCCTGTCACTTAAAGAATGCAATTTATTTTGCTGCATGCTGGCTGTGCTACGAATTTCCCTGTACTTTACTTAAAGAAGTGACAATGTATGTTCTTTTTTTAACACAGTTGCTGCTCTTGGGCAAATAATATTTTGTGATGTCATCCAGAGGGGCCTTGAGAGGCTTCAGAACTGGGCCCAAGTGAACATCATGAAGTTCAACAAGATGAAGTGCAAGGTCCTGCACCTGAGTCAGGGCAATCCCCAGTATCAGTACAGACTGGTGATGAATGGATTAAGAGCAGTCTTGTGGAGAAGGACTTGGGAACACTGGTGGATGAAAAATTGAACATGAGCCAGCAATGTACACTTGCAGCCCAGAAACCCAGCCTTATCCTGGGTTGCATCAAAAGGAACGTGGCCAGCTGGTCTAGGGAGGTGATTCTTCCCCTCTACTCCGCTCTGACTCTGGAGTCCCGTGTCCAACTCTGGAGCCCTGTGATGGTGAGAAAGAGACTTCACTGTAAGGTTCAAATTAGATATTTGAACTTCACTTACAGGTCCAATACATCACTGTTGCAGGTTTTTATGGATACAACAGAGGAATGCACTATTGCAGTTCTAAACCACAGGTGCGCTAGACCTTAATATCTTAAAAGAGTGCACCAATCACCATCCCAAAGCATGCCGAGCATCACAA